>NC_132992.1:19300000-19597500 GCF_048564905.1 Vicugna pacos | reverse complement strand
ACTCTGAAAAATGAGAAAAGAAGGCAGACTGGCTAGGAATCGCAAGACCCCAAGGAATGACACAGTGATGAGTTCCTGAGTTTTCTTTTAGCTTCACATACAGACTTAACAGCCAAAAACACCAGCAACCCAGAGGTACCAGCAGCCACAGACAGAAACACCAAACCAAACAAAACCCCCAGACTCCAGAAAAAGCATGCTTTTGGGTCTGGAAAGGGGCAACTTAGCAAGACAGAAAACTTTAAGAAAATAATT
Source organism: Vicugna pacos (assembly GCF_048564905.1). Classification (NCBI taxonomy): domain Eukaryota; kingdom Metazoa; phylum Chordata; class Mammalia; order Artiodactyla; family Camelidae; genus Vicugna; species Vicugna pacos. The sequence continues at coordinate 19,597,245 of NC_132992.1, read as the reverse complement.
TTTAAACTCTAGTCAAAGTATGGTCCCAGTAGCACCAGCATCATCTGGGAACTTGTTAAAAAAGCAAATTCCTGAGTGAGACCCAGCCCAGACTTACAGACTAAGAAACTAGGGGGTGGAGCTCAGCCATCTGTGTTTTGGCAAGTCCTCCAGGTGATTCTGATGCCTGCTAAGGTTTGAAAACCACTGATACAGTTCAGCTGGTCTTTCTTAAGATGAGGAAACTTGAGACCTGGTTGATTTGCCCCAGGTCACAGCTTGTTTGGAATCTAGCTTTTGTTCTAGATTTTCTCAGAATGCCTCTTCTAGTGCTAAACTCCTAGGAGAAGAGAGGAAATTTTAAAGACACATTTGAATTAAGGGTTAGCACATGTTAACATGTGTGTTAATAAGTGCTTGGGACATACATAGTAGGTGCTAGATAACTATTGTTGGATACTGAACAATTTGTTAGTCTTCGATTCAGCTACAGTCTTAGAAAGGATGCTGAAAGAAAAAGGATCTTTTGGAAAACCCCACACTAGCATCTGCAAAAGCATCCACAGCTCCTGTAAATCCTGACCCAGTGGAGAGGGCTGCGGCAGGGAAAAGGATTACATGTTCTTTCACATCCTTTGCCTCTTCCCCCACCTCCCCCAACCTACATGAGGCTTTATAAATACCTGATTTCGTATCATGGCAGCATTTCTCAACTCTGAGTTATCACCTTCCTGATGAGGATGTGAGGAAAGTCTAGATTCCTGTTGTTTAAGCACTAAGTTTATTCTCCAGGTTAGTTAGTACAAGGGCTTTCAACAACAGAGCAGTTTGTAATTGTTCCTCCACTGAGTTTTAGCCCTGGCTCGCTCAGTGATTACATTTGTGTCATTAACATTTTGGTTTAATTGGACTAGAGCAAAACAGAAATGTCTGCTGCTTGGGAAATAAACATTTTTGTAATTTCTGAATGTTTATTTCAGCTTTTCAGGTGATATTTATAATTGCCCAGAGTCTAAATGGATTTTAAAATTTTAAAAGTCATGGCTGCTTGGATGGGTTGATGGAGGCCATGTTTGAACCCATAATGTGTTTTTATTTAAGTAATCTTTTAATAACTCTCTGTGTGCAACCTCTTACATGTGAGGAGAACTCCAGGGTGACTGTAATTATGGTGGTGCCATTAGGCATTTTGACGTTGTAGATGCATGGGGGACCAAAGGCTGCCTGCCTGGCTTCTCCTACAGTCTCTTATTGTATATTTTGTAAAGTTGGGAACAGCACTAAAGCTTTGTTTTAAATATTTCCTAAGCCACTGGGTTCAACAGATGAGCAGGCATGATAACAGGGTGAGTATCTGAAAAGTCTACAGAAATCTCCTATTCTAATTCTCCCTAAAGCTGTGATGTACAAAATCTGGCAGGAGAAGAGGAAGCCGTGTTCTGGGAGGTACAGGCACAAGGCGAGGCAGTTTCTGAGGGGAACAAATATATACAACTCTGGCACCTGCCTTATAGTGGCTCTTTGATGCCATTTGCAAGCTCATTGTGACATTCCACTCAGCTCCTAAATCCAAAGGAACTGAATATTGGTTTAGAGCAGCGCTTCTCCCAGGGTGGTGCCTGGACCAACAGCCTCAGCATCACTGGGAAATGTACTAGAACACAAATTCTTGCCCCCCCCCCCCCCCGCCAAGGCCCACTCAGTCAGAAACGGGGGGTGGGGCCCAGCAGTCTCTGCTTTCATAAGTCCCCCAGGTGGCTCCCATGTACGCAAGTTTGAGAAGTACTGGAGAGGTGATTTAAAAGAGGCCCTGTCTTTTTTTTAAAGGACACAGCATCTCATTGCTGATGTGGAAAATCTGTTTAGAAAGTGCTTAGGAAACCAGAGTAACTACGTCAAAGGCAAGAAAGAAGTCTTTCAAGAATCAGAGAGACAAAGCCAAGGGCTATCCCACTGCATTTAAGAGAAGTGAGAGAATTTGAGGGAATTGAGGTGGCTTATATATCTTCGTAAAGAATCAGAAAGTGAATAGCCGTTAGGCCTTTGTATAAAAATGAACTTAACTCATTTAGTCACTCTTATATTCTCTGCCTTCAACTTTCCCTGGATTATTTGCAGTTAACAAGGTTTGTACATCTTGTTAGTGAACTTTACAGCAAAACTAAGTGATAGACACCTCCACTTCTAACCTTTCTCCTTGTGGTCTTGAGTGGGAGATGGTAGGTACAGCTTGTGCATACGTTGTGTCCTGACATCTAAGTATAACTGGGGAAGCACACTTCCCTGAATTGTGACATGAGTAACTTGGGAGCCTCCTGGGATGGACCCCATCTTAAAGGAAGAGAGAATTAGACGGATACTGTTGACCCAGTAACCAAGCTTGAGTCATCAGTGAGGTCTTGCCCTGCCAGTCATCCAGATTTGCCTCTTGCCTAGGAGACCTGTGAATGAAAGGTGGGTTGTAGGTAAAAATGGAAAGTTGCTTCACATCAGCAATTTAGAAATCTGGGGGCATAAATAATACCGTTTTGGTGCCTGCGAGGAAAAGTACAACTCAGTTGGGGGAGAGAGAATCTATTGTCATTCTTCTGTGAGCAAAATGGCTTTTGTTTTAGGGCATTCTGAACTGCAGAAAACATAGTTAAGTGTTTTCTGATTCTCAGCAGCATGGGAGTCAGAGTCAAGCCGTGCTGGTGCTAGTCTCTGGTTGACCTTGGCAGTGGCCTGGGACCACCAGCATCATAAAGAAGAGTGTGGTATAGGGAAGAGTGTGCATTTCCCTCCGTATCTCCTTGGCTGTATTCTCTTGTCATTTTCAGTTGTGTTGCTGGTTGACAAGGAGGGTCTGGGTCGGGTATAAGACAAATTTGTTTGTATCTTTATTTCCTCTGTCTCACACCATCGCGCCTAAGCCACAGCTCAGTATCCATAACAGGTGTTCCACTAATTATGTTGATTGAAAGACCCATGAAAGCAAATCTTTGAAGAATGATTTGATGCTTAACAAAAACAGTGCATGCCTGTGAATTATAAACAAGCCGAGTCTGTTTACTTAGCCAAATACAGCTAACCAACCAGAGACCTTGTGTCCAACTCCCAGTGCTGGGAAACTAGGAGAAAAGGAGAGAAATGTTAAAGTTAGGGGAGCAGCAAGGCACGTGTTTGTTCTACTGGGCACTGCTTGTTTCCCAAATATGGTTTCTGCTTGAAAATCATGCTTTGCCCCAGGCCTTGTTATGAGCACCAGTGAGTGGCTGAACTCCATGCACTTGCCTACCTTTCACCGCCCTCTTCCTCAGCCCTTCTCTGCTCCCTGCCCTTTGTTGGTACCCACTCCATCCTCACCGCCCTCCCACTCCTATGGGTCCTGTGCTTGGGTGGCTTTCTCAATACAGCCACTACCTTCCTGATAGCAAATACGGTTGGTTGATTGTGTTTCCCTGTGTTCCCTGCACTGACGAGGATCAACGATTGCCCAGCTCTCTGCTGTACTTGCTCTGCCCTTACACATACCACACTGTTGTCCTCATCCAAGGCCACTTAAGTCAGATTTAGTCTCCGTTGTCAGCCCTACCATGCTCCCTGGTGAGCACATTTTTGGACTGTCCTGGCTATCCCACTTTATGAAATAATACTCAGTTCAAAAAGTGTGCACATTCTAAAGGTGCCAAGTAGGATGAAAGCACTGTGTTTCAATCCATACTTTGGCAATGTTTCTAAGCCTTGCATCAAATCATCTGCGTGCAAACTGACAAAGCAGATTCCTGGGCCCTGCTTTCAGCTATTGGTTTTTGATTCTGTAGGTCTAAGATGTTATTTTTTAAAAAACCTATTCAGTTTGAGAGTCACTGCTTACATCTTGTTCTTCATCTTGGTTGAAAGTCCCAGCGTGGAGGTGAGGGGTAGGGAGGTGGGGGAGGTTCTTTTAAAAAATACGATACGTGGGGGTAGGCCACACAACAATGAAATGAATTTCTGAATACAGGGACTAAGCAATGTAGGTTGGCTCTCCTACTTTCTCTTTCTTCCCATTCCTAGCGTCCTTTCTCACTGGCATCTTCGTGCTAGGTGATGGGCTGTATTGTTGGGACCAGGACTGCCAAGTCTACTCAAGCTATTGTCTGACCGAGGCTTGAGATTCATGGACTGGACCAAGGCATTTCGGGGGTATTTCATATTGTATGATGAGTATTCAGAGTCTTTTCCAGGATCTTGGCTTCCTAGAAGGTTAGGTTTTGTTTGCCCTAATTTCTAAATGTAGAAGACTAATGTGTTTTGAAAAAGCCTCTAAAATGACTCTAGAGTGTAGCCAGGTTTGAAAACAACTGCGTTAGTCTAAATGATTCAGTGTATGCAGTTTCCGAGGTCTGTAATGCAAAATCTGCTTCAATAAAGTTATTTCCCTTTAGCCACTTAGCCTAAAACCTTCCGGTCTGTAGGTCATATCAATAAATGCATTCCTTTCTGTGTTTTGCTATGGTATCATCTCACCTTTTCTTCTATTCTTTTTATTTCTGGCTTTCTTCTGGTTAAGTCAACAAAAAGAAAAATATGTAAAGCTGGCACAAACTGGTGGGTCACAGCTGCAACTGCTTTTGCAGGTGTGTTTTGCTGTAAAAAGATTTAAGGTAATACTTAAAAATAGAGATTTTTCACGTGAAAATTCTGACTAGCCTCAAGGAGGGAAAAACCAGAACTTTCAACATTGGAGCTACCTTCCCCAGGAGTGCTGAGCAGCGTGCTGCTCCTTCAGAGCAGTGAGCCGTCCCCTGCCCCGCAGCCCAGCAGACCTCTCTGACCACTTAACACCTGGTCCTACCGGACTTTGGACTTGTGACCTGTAGGATAAAGGAATGGATTTAATCAACATTTGAGTACCTACTGTCACACACACTAGGATAAATGTTTTTCTTTTTCTTATGCAAACCTATGAAATATGCATTGTCCTCTTTTTAAATTTTTTTTATTGAGGTGTAGTTAATTGACAATGTTAGTTTCAGGTGTACAGCAAAGTGATTCAGTTATACATATACATACATGTATATTTTCAGATTCTTTATTATATATTATTATAAGAAATTGAATATAGTTCCCTGTGCTATATAGTAGGTCCTTGTTGTTTATCTATTTAATATATAGTAGTGTGTATCTTTTAATCCTGGACTCCTAATTTATCTCTCCCCTGCTGCATTGTCCTCTTTACAGGAAACTCAGGCTGCATGGGGCTGAGGACCTAGGTCAGAAATCCATCCATCTCTATATACTCCTGAAGCTTCCCCAGATTCTCATGCTTGTAGGAACTGCGGTAATTTTGGCTTGGTTCCATACCCCTAAATTAGAAGGAACTTTTGGGGGGCACCTGTGAAGAAGTATTTTGCATTCTATTAAGACTTCATCACCTGGATTAAGGGAATTTAAAAATCAATCAGTAACTTTGGGGAGGGCTTTAGTCTAATTAGCCTCAAGTGTAAAGGCAGCAGGTTTTTGGGCAATTGAAGACAGATTTGCATTCCTATCAAGTGGATGCAATCATGTATGTAAACTGAACATTTCAGGGATACTTAAAAATGACTTCTCAGGCACCTCAGGGAACAGTATGGGAAGAACATTTGTTCAGTGTAGTTGGTTATCTGAGCAATTGTTTTTTTGTAAACCAAATTCTTGAGTGCACCTCTGGTGAAGTGAGGCCTCATGCTCACAACTCAGTGGCAGTCACTTCAGCTTCTGGTGGTCTGAGCACCACCTTTTTAGTATAGCTTTCAACTGGCATTATAAATATTTTATCAGAGTTAGTTCGTTAAATAGCATTTTATGTTCTTTGTGTGATTTTCAGTGTCATCTTGGGGCCAGAATTATTCCTTTAGAAATGAATCTCAAGTTATGAAGTATTAGTGGAAAAACTCCATTTCTACATACCTTTCAGTAGTACATTGCTTCCACTATTAAAGCATGCGATTGTTTTGTTATCTAGAGCACTTCAGGGTCACAGACTATGGATTGAAAAGAAGGCAGTGGTGAACCATTCTGTGTCTACACGTGGAATTTAAGAAGGAATGGAAGACATTTAAAACATTAAAGTTAATAGTTATCAGGATTGGCAGTTTACTGTAGCTGTTTAATGAAATCATGTTCAATGAGCTTTGGCCTTTATTCTTGCAGTTTCTGCCAAGGGTAGGTGTCTGTATCTATTAAAGTATTGTCAACCTCAGTCCTCATTGGCCCAGGGTCCAGCCGAGCCTAATCCTGAGGGTCGTAGTTCTTCAGAATTTATAGCTGACAACTGGAATCGACCAGATAGGTACTTCATCTCCCTCACCGCCGGGAGAGGTCTGGGAGACCCATGGCTGACTGGTACCTTGTACTTTATTGGTGAGAGTCTATTCTTCACTCCCTCTGTAAATAGCACATTGTAGGGGCTACCAAAGCCAGACCCAACAAGGAGGAAGGATTGGCTAATTCCTAGTTCCCAGGGTGCTGCCCTGGATCATTGAAATGGAGGCAGCTAGGTAGGTTGTGTGCTGCTAGGCGGGCTCCTTCGCTTAGCTGGGCTGCTCCTAGTTTTGTGTGTCAGCCTCCTTTTTTCCCCATTGGTATGGATAGGTTCTCCAAGGCTGGGAATAAGCTCTTTCTAAGGGGGGTGTAGAGCCTATAGATTCTGTCTCAGACCTGGTCTCAGTGGGTCGGGGAGATTGACCTCCTCAGGCCCCCAAAGGGGAGATTTTCATTCTTGCAGTCTCTCGAAAGGAAGGACCCAGGACTGAAGACAACACTTTATGGAATTCATCCACAAAGTGCCTGCAGGTCTGCTCATATCACAGCTAAGGACAGTTTCCCTGTTTCCTTTTGGTGGAGGCTTGCCTAGCAACTGACAGCTTCTAACCAAGTACCAGTCTTGTGACCTCTCAGCTTGGAGGTGGTAGAGCATAGTGATAATGAGTTCAAGAATTGGCATCACTCAGACCAGCATACAGATCCTGACTTACCAGTTACTAGTTGTGTGTTCTGGATCACAGTGCTCTGAGCCTCAGTTTTCTCATCTGTAAAGTGAGACAATATCAAACTGTGTGTGGGATATTAGAAGATTAAATGAGGATGTACATATATCAAGGGCCATCACAGAGCCTGGCATGTAAGTGCTCAATAGACATTGTTTTTAATAAGGAAATATTTCTAAAAGTAACCTCAACTTCTCATTCATCAAGTATCAAAAGGGTCCCTGATGACTTAACATTTTTACTCCCACATCTGATTTATTGATCTCTGTGTCTTGTATAGATAAGCTGGCAACATGAAAGCACACAGAGAATACCACAAATTATTTGGTCCCATGAAAATGTCATTCTGGATTAACATTAGCAATTACAAGTGATTACTGGAGGTTTCTTTTGGTCAGTCATACTGTTTTTCTAATGTAAAGGCAAATACAAAATGAATGGCCTGCTAATTACATTTGTCATTGTAAAATAGCTTTGTTCTTCCATGATTGGTTTATAGACTTTTTCTTTTAAATGAAGCAAAGTAGAACTAACATGACTTCCATGTCAACAGACACAATTGTCTTCACCATTAACTAAAACTTCTATGAAATTTATACTTAAGAAGTTACTGACCAAGAGCTTTGAAAAGTTTCTCAGAATTATGTGAACAGTTTTCTAATACAAATGGGTTTTATAGTTGACAAAGATATTTACACTATTTTCAATAAAATGTGTTCTAGAACCTTGACAAATTATTGTCTAATACTGTACAAATATAGCATTAATCAAGAAATGGGAAAAATAAACATCACCATCAGCTTAACTGTCAAAATCATCAATATTCATTTTAAATTAATGTGATTAAATACAATATGATGTGTGAACAGATTGTCTCCTTGACTTACCGGTTTAAATTTTAGACAGCTGACAATACTGCGGAGTTGTTTATTTTGTAATTGTACTGCATGTTATGTGTCTAACCATAATATGAGGATTTTCTTAATAGAATATTCACAGTTGGGAATTAAATCTCAATGTTGGCAAATTACATTTTTAAGCCTGTTGGCTTAATATGAACAAAATACAAACGTGATGTTTCTAGAATTTCTTTATTTTAAGATGCATTCCTTAAAGATGAATTTCTGCAGATGACAAAGAGTTGGGTGAAGTTAAGAGAAATAGATGTATTGAGGGATTGCAAATTCAAGGTGACTTTCATAAAAAATTGAATTGCCCTACGTTGGTTCAAATGCTGAAAGTCTTCCCCTTCCCAGACCTTGCTTTGCAGATGGCAGCACAGGACGGTTCTGGTTCAGTTAGTGTACTGCTAGAATGAATTATGAGAGGTGCAGGCATGATTTAGTGAGTTGGAGCTGCTGCTTTGAGTTCTGGAAATGGTGAATGTAGTCAGGAAACATCAGAAATAATCACAAAAAATGACCCCATAAATCTTAAACACTTCACTGAAAAAACATGTCCAGAAAGGGATGCTTGCCACATATCAGTGTTTCATGTTGAGGAAGCAGAGATTCCTTGGGTTATTCAATTGAGCCATTTTCTTAAGCTTAGCTGGCAAATAACCCATGGCCAATTGTACTTTGTCTGAAATAACAGACCCTAGGATAACATGGATAAATGGGATGACATCTTTAATTTATAGTTTAAGTATTTGATGTTGATGGCCTTAGTCTGCTTTATGATAATGATATTTCTGGGGGAAAGGTGTTAGAAAGAATCTGAAAGAATTAGTCCTAGAGAAATGCACCTGACGTTTTGTGTGAGACGAATACTTAGATTTAGGGCATGACCCTGTGGTTTAGAAGCCTCCCATACAGAGTTCACTGAAATGGACAGGGGTTAAAACAATTTACTTGACTGAATTTCAGATTAACCAACTTAGAGACCATCATGTTCACAGTTATTTTTAAATGAACAATTTAGAATCAATGAAAGAAAAATCTCCCCATAATTCTTATTGCCTTGAAAAAGTCAAATAATAATGTTTTCCACAGAAGCTAAAAATAAAAACTTCAGCGACTGCTTCCTCCAAAGCCTTTCCTGACTTACTTGCTAGGACATTTTCTCTATAGACTCACTATAGACTCTCATAGCACCATGTCTATTCATAGAGTTTATTTGATTATTGATGTCTGTCTTTCCCACTTGTATGTGAGATACATGAGGACAGGGATCTTGGCTGCTTTGTTTGCCATTGTTTTATTAGTGTCTGTACAAAACACACTCAGAAGACATTGAGTGAATCATAAATGAGTGAGTCTGGCCCATGGTCCTGAGGGTCCTTATAGCCTACATGGAAAGATAGACACCATGAGTTTAATGTCACCCCGTGAAGCCCACAGGGTGACATAAACAGGTACACAGAATACACTTGAGAAGCAATGTACCTCAAGTTCTGAGAAGGTTTATTTTAAGGAGCAATCAGATGACAAAGGACGATGCAGTGACACTGTCTCTCTACCCTTAGCTAATCATTTACTACATCATTTTGACACATGGATAGCCACATCCTCCTCTTAATTATCAGGACTTTTTCATGTGCAAGTGACAGAAAACCTAACTCAAGTTGGCTTTTTAAAAAAATACATTTTTATTGAATTATAGTCAGTTCACAGTGCTGTGCCAATTGCTGGTGTACAGAACAATACTTCAGTCATATAGGAACATACACATATTCATTTTCATATTCTTTTTCACCAGAAGTTACTACAAGATATTGAATATAGTTCCCTGCGCTATACAGTATAAACTTATTGTTTATCTATTTTATATATATTAGTTAGTGTCTGCAAATCTCGAACTCCCAATTTATCCTTTCCTGTCCCCTTCCCCCTGGTAACTACAAGTTTATTTTCTATGCCTGTGAGTCTATTTCTATTTTGTAAATAAGTTCATTTGTCTTTTTTTTTTTTTTTTAGATTCCACATATAAGTTATATCATATGGTATTTTTCTTTCTCTTTCTGGCTTACTTCACTTAGAGTGACATTCTCCAGGTCCATCCATGTTGCTGAAATAGGCATTATTTTATTCTTTTTATGGCTGAGTAGTATTCCATTGTATAAATATATCACATCTTCTTTATCCAGTCATCTGTTGATGGATATTTAGGTTGTTTCCATGTCTTGGCTATTGTAAATAGTGCTGCTATGAACATTGGGGTGCATGTATCTTTTTGAATTAAGGTTCTATGTGGATATATACCCAGGAGTGGGATTGTTGGATCATATGGTAAGTCTATTTTAAGTGTTTCGAGGAATCTCCATACTGTTTTCCACAATGGCTGCACCAAACTACACTCCCACCAACAGTGTAGGAGAGTTCCCTTTTCTCCACAGCCTCTCCAGTATTTTTCATTTGTGAATTTTGAATGATGGTCATTCTGACTGGTGTGAGGTGATATCTCATTGTAGTTTTGATTTGCATTTCTCTGATAATTAGTGATATTGAGCATTTTTTTTCATGTGCCCATTGGTCATTTGTATGTCTTCCTTGGAGAATTGCTTGTTTAGGTCTTCTGCCCATTTTTGGATTAGGTCAGTTTTTTTTTCATTAAGTTGTATGAGCTGTTTATATATTCTGGAAATTAAGCCCTTGTCAGTTTCATCTTTTGCTAATGTTTTCTCCCATTCCGTAGGTTGTATTTTTGTTTTGCTTATGGTTTCTTCTTCTGTGCAAGAGCTTGTAAGTTTAATCAGGTCTGATTTGTTTATTTTTGCTTTTATTTCTATTGCTTGGGTATATTGCCCTAGGAGAACATTGCTGAGATTTATGTTGGATAATGTTTGCCTGTATTTTCTTCTAAGAGATATATAGTGTCTTGTCTTAGGTTTAAGTCTTTAAGCCATTTTGAGTTTATTTGTGTGTATGGTGTGAGGGAGTACTCTAACTTTGTTGATTTACATGGAGCTGTCTGGTTTTCCCAACAGCATTTGCTGAAGAGATTGTCTTTTCAAGTTGGATTTAAACAAAAGGGAGTAGAATTCCACTTCTAATAATATGGATAGTCAGTTATTTGAACTGACCTTTCCTCTGAAAACAAAAATGCTATATTAAATAAAAACTATTAAAAGTATTGAAGAGTTGCTGAGACAGTGAGGAAGTATAAGGCCAATATCAAAGACAGTGGGAGCCCAGAGAGGTAAATTGAGTGTTAAATCTTGTTTTGTTCAAAGAACGTTTACCAAAACTGTCTTTTGTTTCTGGCGCTTTGTCAGGGAATGACCTCAGAAAACAAGGTATAGCATTTCCCCAAGATGGGGCACCTCATGGGAGACCTTCCCTCCATAGAGCTGGGATTCAAAAGGCCATTTTTCAAAGTAAGGGTGATCCAGAATTACATCTGCTCTAGATCTCTACTCCCAGGCCCTGTAGGCAAATTTATCTTTGTTTTGCGCAAAGAAGGAAGGTAAAAGGCCCTGAGAAATTTGAACAATAGGTTGGACATCAAGTGAAAGTTTAGCTTAAATTTGCATCACTTTGGTGATCCAATAAGTAGGTCAGGATCAGCAGAAGTCAATCCAAATCTTTGGATGAACGTCCTTTTATCCTAGGTCCTGAAAAAATCTCTACAAAAATTTTCCAAGTTAAATGATAATCTCACAGGAAAAAAAGAGGAGGGGGAGAGCAACTCAGCACAGAAGAAAATTAGGAACCATGTCCTGATGTTCCTTCTCATTATAGCAGACTCCAAGACCAGGATTTGAGGGCATGTAGCTTATTTGGGAAGTGCTGGGAAGTAGAAATGTGATCTAGGGAAGGCAACCAATAAAACCAGAGGTAGACAATTAGAATTTAAACTCATGAGGAAAATGGGAAATAATACAAAACACACATCTCAGAATAATCCCATCTGAGAGGTGAGGAAACTCACCTCTTATGCCAATTCTGGTTGATTGATCGTTGGGTGATGGTTGCTTCAGTGTGGGGTTTGATATTGTGAGTTCCTTAGCATTTCTAGTCAGCCACAGTCATGCATGGCACAGCTGCCGTGGTTCTGGGGAAAAGAGCTGCAGGTACACAGTACAGAGTGCAGATTCTGGTGGTTGGGAGTCTGCCAGAGCACACTGAGAGGTCCCAGGGACATGGGCGGGACAGCATCCACTACAAGAGAAATGGCAGAAACATATCCACAAGGACTTAAGGTAATGGAATTGTCAGACACTGATTTTGAAGCAATAAAATAAAAAAGACACATTTGAAAACCTAGGAATGAAACAGGAAACTATCAGAAGTGACAAAGTAGTTTTTAAATAAACAAAGTAGAACTTCAGGAAATAAAAATACTATAACCTAAATTAAAAACTCAGTGGGTGGTAAATTATACCTCAATAAAGTTGGTATAAAAATAAACCTTACTGGATGAGCTTAGTAGCAAATGAGACTCAAGTGAACAGAGCATTAGTGAGTTGGAGGATAGATAGGTGAAAAGAAATTATCCAGAGTGCAACTCAGAAGAAAAGACGAAAAATGCAGATAAGAGCAATACAGACTTACTACATCTAGGGAAAAGGTCCCTCATCTGATTAGAGGCCCACAGGAGAGGAGAGAGCAGAGAGGCAATATTGAAAGAGATAGCAGTTGACAGTTTCCTAGAACTGAGGAAAGACTCCAAACCAGAGACTCAACCCAAAGAAACCAAAGCAGGATAAATAAAAGGAAACTCAGATCTAGACACACAGGTACCCCACAGTGAACTGAAGACAAAATTTTGAAAACAGTCATAAAAAAAAAAAAGATTTCTTCTAGCGAGTAGGAGTGAGTAGACAGAGGTTGTCTTCTCAATGACAGTAATGGGAGCCAGTATTCAATGGAGTATGACCCTTAGTAAGTTGAAAAATATCTCTGCCATCTTCAATAAGGAAGACCAAATAAAGATATTTTCAGATAAATAAAACTCTATATAGTTTATTACTAGCGGGCAGGCCCTGACTAAAGAAAGTTTTGAAAGTCAAATGAAATAAAAATGATCCTAAACTGAAAGTTTGATGTGCAATAAGTAATTAAGAACAAAAAAGTGGTAAATATATTGGTACATTTAAATGCATATTGACTGTATAAAGCAATAATAAAGTCTAATGAGGTTAAAAATATAGACTCAAAGTACATGACAACAATGACATGGATGTGATATTCCATGCTTCTGGATTGGAAGAATAAATATTGTTAAAATGGTCACACTGCCCAAGGCAATCTACAGATTTAATGCAATTCCTATCCAATTACCCAGGACATATTTCACAGAACTAGAACAAATCATAATAAAATTTATATGGAACCATCAAAGACCTAGAATTGCCAAAGCATTACTGAAGAGAAAGAAAGAGGCTGGAGGAATAACTCTCCCAGACTTCAGACAATACTATAGAGCTACAGTCATCAAGACAGCATGGTATTGGTACCAAAACAGACATATGGACCAATGGAACAGAATAGAGAACCCAGAAATGAACCCACAAACCTTTGGTCAACTCATCTTCGACAAAGAAGGCAAGAATATACAATGGAATAAAGACAGTCTCTTCAGCAAATGGTGTTGGGAAAACTGGACAGCAGCATGTAAAACAATGAAGCTAGAACACTCCCTTACACCATATACAAAAATCAACTCAAAATGGATTAAATACTTAAACATAAGACAAGATACAATAAACCTCCTAGAGGAAAACATAGGCAAAACATTATCTGACATACATTTCAAAAATTTTCTCCTAGAAGAAATAAAAGCAAGAATAAACAAATGGGACCTAATGAAGCTTATAAGCTTCTGCACAGCAAAGGAAACCAGAAGTAAAACAAGAAGAAAACGTACAGAATGGGAGAAAATTTTTGCAAGTGAAACCGACAAAGGCTTGATCTCCAGAATATATAAGCAGCTCATACGACTCAATAAGAAAAAAAAAACAACCCAATCCAAAAATGGGCAGAAGACCTAAACAAGCAATTCTCCAAGGAAGACATACAAATGATCAAAAAGCACATGAAAAATGCTCAATATCACTAATTATCAGAGAAATGCAAATCAAAACTACAGTGAGGTATCACCTCACACCAGTCAGAGTGGCCATCATTCAAAAATCCACAAATGACAAATGCTGGAGAGGCTATGGAGAAAGGGGAACCCTCCTACACTGCTGGTGGGAATGCAATTTGGTGCAGCCACTGTGGAAAACAGTGTGGAGATTCCTCAAAAGACTAGGAATAGACTTACCATATGACCCAGGAATCCCACTCCTGGGCTTGTATCCAGAAGGAAATCTACTTCAGGATGACACCTGCACCCCAATGTTCATAGCAGCACTATTTACAATAGCCAAAACATGGAAACAGCCTAAATGTCCATCAACAGGTGACTGGATAAAGAAGAGGTGGTATATTTATACAATGGAATACTACTCAGCCATAAAAACCGACAACATAATGCCATTTGCAGCAACATGGATGATCCTAGAGAATGTCATTCTAAGTGAAGTAAGCCAGAAAGAGAAAGAAAAATACCATATGAGATCACTCATATGTGGAATCTAAAAAACAAAAACAAAAACAAACAAACAAACAAAAACAAAGCATAAATACAGGACAGAAATAGACTCATGGACAGAGAATACAGACTTGTGGTTTACCAAGGGGGTAGAGGGTGGGAAGGGATAGACTGGGATTTCAAAATTGTAGAATAGATAAACAAGATTACACTGTATAGCACAGGGAAATATACACAAAATGTTATGATAAATCACAGAGAAAAAAATGTGACAATGAGTGTGTATATGTCCATGAATGACTGAAAAATTGTGCTGAACACTGGAATTTGACACAACATTGTAAAATGATTATAAATCAATAAAAAATTTTAAAAAAAGATATAATATAAAAAAATAAAAATAAAAGAAAGAAACAATGACATGGATGTGGAGAAGGGGTTAAATGGAGCTGAAGTCTTCAGAGGGTGTAGGGAGAAGGTATGGATTAAACCTTCTACTATGAGAAGACATTGTAACATTTACATTACCACTAAAAGAATAAAAATTGAAAGGGATATAAGCTAGTTGAGGAAAAACTGAAAAAATAAACTATAATCAACTCAAAGAGGGCAAGAGGAACAAAAGAGATACAGAAAAGGCAAGACAAATAGAGTATTTAAAATGCTGAGAGTGTGTCATGACCCAAGGTTTATAATTGATACAATTTTGTGCACCTGAAGTCCAAGAGAAAAATAAAATAGGAAAGCCAATCTAAGAAATTGAAAAGAAGGAAAAAAAGTTAAGGGTAGAAATTACTGAAACAAAACAACAGAGAAGACATATAAAAATCCATAATATGTTTCATGACCAGTCTCACCAGTTTTCTTCCAAAAGGAGAAAGCAAAATAAATAAATAAATAAATAAAACCCAGTATAAAAGAGGCATCACCATAGATCCTCCAGTTCTTAAAAGGTTAATGAGAAAAAAGTGTAAGCAATTTTATGTCAATAACTTTGAAAATTTAGAAAAATAGAAAATTTTCTATTAAAAAAGAAACAGCAAAACAGACAAAAGAAACAGAAAACATGGACAGTATTTTATGGATTAAAGGAATGAAGCCATATTAAAGCCAAAGAAAATGCCAAATTGTATAGATTCACCAGTAAGTTCTATCTATCCTTCTAGAAGAAATAGTTCCAATCTAAAACTCTTTCAGATAATTGGAAAAGATGATACTGCCACCAATTAATTTTATGTCAGAAAAACCTTGCTACTATTTTAACATGTAAAAAAATTCCACTCATGAAGAAAAATGCAAAGTCATGAACAAAATATAAGGAAACAGAATTCAGAAATATGTAGAAAAAAGATAGATACATGATAAGAAAGTTGGACTTAAGCTACTGTTGATTTAACATATTGATCAGATATGTTTTTGCATTACTTCAAATCCTCTTGGACTTACGTTTTACTCCAACCATCGTTAGGGAGACCAGTACCACACAGCTTTGACCATCTTTGTGTGGCTGTAACCTGACAGCACCCCACCTTGGCCATGGACACTTTCTCTTGCTTCCTGCCTGATGATGACACCTCATTGTGAGGTGCATGTGGGAGCCTTCTGGCACTTATGAATGTATAGCATGAAAATGTGTGGGAGTTTGGGTACCATTTTGAAAGTGAGGGACAGGTCCCCATTGAGGGACCAATGGGAAAGTGATTGCTGAATGTATCCCCCTTTTCATCTTGTGGATGGACAATTCTGATATGCAGATTCATAAGGCTCCTCAGAATGTCCAGTGTGACTGAGCATCAGCTACCGTTCGGGGTGGCCAACTTGATAATGCACCATTGTGTAGGCTTTTCCTCTTCTATTTCATTCCCTTGTCTCTCACTCCTGCTTTCTGGAATTACTTCTCAAGTTACCTGCACACAGTATTTTGTCCCAGACTCTGCTTCTGGGGAGGATCAACTTGAGAAAACAGAATTTTAATGTAACTTGCCATAGCATTAAGTTGAGAAAAAAAAATCATGTAATAATCTCAGCAGATACAGAAAAACACTTTAATAGATTTCAGCTTTTATTCATGTTAAAAATTGTTAAAAACCTATGAATAGAAGAAACTTTCTTCCCTCATTGACAGCCATACTTGGCGAAATGTTAAAAGCTGTCCCTTTGATATGGGAGGCTAGTCTTTTATTGTTCTTAATCTCATAGTCTAGTCAGGAAAAAAACTAAGTATTTCAATAGAATTAAATACAGGGAAATGATTACGCAGGTGAAAAGAGAGCTGAGAAACCAAAGAAAGGATGGTGGATTTTACCAGAGATTAGAAATGACAGAAGCTCCTTGGGCTGGAGGGATATAGGGAAGGAAGGGGTATTACCAGAGCCTGGTCACTGGGGTGCTCTGATAAAAGCTAGAACCATGATGGCCTGGGGACCACAAAGAGAAGGGCTATGCTTGGAAGGAGCTTCAAAGAAGAGACACAACAGCTGCCAGACACTATCCTAGAGCCAGTAGCAAGGAAATTCTCTGGTTTCTCCTCCCATGTTTTAATTTTCCTTAGTACTTCCTTTTGGTTACATTCAATCGAAAACCAAAGGATAAGAGTTTCTCTTAATGTAACACATGAATTTATTTCTCTTGGGGTAGAAAGCAGCTAAAGGATGAATGGTATATCTGGAGGGCAAACAGAAAATGTGGTACAGAGGAGAAGTAATTACCACAAAATCTAGGCAAGTACTTACCTCTAGGGGTGGGAGAAGTATCCAGGTGCTTTCTGAGGTGCTGGCAATATTTAATTTCTTGCCTTGATTGGTGGTTCCGTTGGTGTTTGCTTTATAATAATTCTCTTTAAAATTCACATGAATTTTAGGTTCTCTTTTGTGTATGTGATGTATCCCACAGAAAGTACAAAAAAAAAAAAAGAACATTCATAGACTCACATAACTGAAAAACTCAGAGGTAGGACTACTTTTAAGAATCTTTTAATCCAGAGGCTCAATCATTGCCAAAAGGCTCTTCTCTGTTATCCCTCCTGATAGCTGCGACAGTCTTGTCTTTCACCACACTGATTTTCCCTCCCTCTTTCCCAGAAACTTCATTAGATGTATTTCATTGGCTCTTTCTGTATCACATGCCCATGCCTGAGCCAATCAGTGTGGCCAAGGGGAGAGGGGACTCACTTCCATGCGAATTTCATCAGCTGAGACTGCAGGACAAGTGAGTCCTCCGAAGGAATCCATTCTAGTAGGTGGGGGAAACAGGAGGCACAACTCAAGTGATCGTTCTTCCACCTCACCCTGTCCTTATCCACCGAACTCCTGGTCCTCTCACACCTGGTGTAATGCCTACCTTGAGAGAAAGAGAAAATGAGGGAGATAGAAACTGAGCTCTTTGTGGATTTGTGTTTCTGTTCTGAGTCCTGACAGGCTACCCTTACTAGTTGTTCCAGTATTATCAAATAATTGCTTAAGTCGCAGGGTAGGTTTCTCAAAGTTGTCTGTTCCCCTGTCCTTCACCACAGCCAGTTTAATAGAGCACTACATCAGGCTCTGAAGGGGATGAGACACAAGCGAACCCCAAGAGCATCACTGGATGCCTGGTGGGAACTAATTTGTGCAGCTTAGATAGCGTAGACCCTGCACTTGGTTTACTGCATATGTAAATAACAACTTCAGGTTGTTTTAAACACCCTTACTTACTCATTTCCTTTGAACAAAAAAGGCTTGTGTATCCTTCATGTCTTTATCTTAATGTATATATTTATTAATTTGCTTTGAAACATTATATTTCTTTAATTTTTTTTACTGACGTATAGTTGGTTTACAATATTGTATCAATTTCGGATGTACAGCATAATGTTTCAGTCCTACATATACATATATGTTCCTTTTCATATTCTTTTTCATGATAAATTACTACAAGATATTGAATATAGTTCCCTGTGCTACACAGTAGGACCTTGTTGTTGTTCTATTTTAGTAGTTACTATCTGCAAATTCTAGACGCCTTATTTATTCCTTCTCACCCCTTCCTACCCTGGTAAACATGTTTGTTTTATGTGACTGTGAGTTTGTGAAACATAGTATTGAATAAACTTTTGACTGCAAATTGAATTGTTGAATACATTTAATTAACCTCATAGATGTGATGAACGCCGAAGGGCGCTGCTCAGATTCCTCTTCAAGGAAGGATTCATTGCCCCAGCTGCTAGGAATGCTGTCAGCTGACTGTTTTCAGCGGTCGGCCGCTTCAGAGATTGCCTTAGCTATAGAGAATCATCTTTCTCAAGATCATTCCCTTCCACGGTGGTTAAATGCATGTGTCTACTTGGCTAGACCACATGTCAAACTTTATTTTAGATGTTTCTGTGAGGGTATTTTTTTTTTAGATGAGATTAACGTTTAAATCAGTAGACTTTGTGTAGAGCACGTTGTGAGTGGGTCTAATCCAATCAGATGAAGGCCTTAATAGGAAAAGGCTGCTCTCCCCGGAAGAGGAGGGCCTTCCGTCAGCAGCCTTTAGGCGGGAGCTGCAGCTCTTCCCCGCGTCCCCTCTTGCTGCCCACCCTGCGGACTTACCAGGCCGCCACAACTGCGTGAGCCAACTCTTTAATGCTACTCTCTTTCTCCCTCTATTTCTCCAGAGAATCCTGTTGGTTCTCTTTCTCTGAAAAACCCTCACTAGATTGTTGGGCTACATTCTAGGACTAGTCAAGGTGGGAATATAAGAGTCCAGCCACTTTAACCCAAAATAGAAAAACTCTGAGTTGGCTGAGGCTGCTGGATTTGTGTTGTAGCTGGACTTCTGTCCCCATCAGCTTCTCTCCTCTTCCTAACATCTGCATTGATCCTAAGGTGACTCCGTAATAAACATACTGAATGCTAAACTCCGTCATAGCCGGCTTCTTGCGGGACCTAGCTTACAACAAAAGGTAAGTGAAATGTATAAGGAAAATACAATAATTTCCATTCTCCCTGGAAAGCAAATTCCACATTCTAGAAGGAAGATATAAGAGACCAAAATAATTGAGGTTTGGGTCGAAAAGCAAGTTGATTCTGAAGGGAGTTCCCTAGTTTGGAAATAGAAAGGAAAAGGATGGGAAAACATTTAGGTGCTAATCTTTTCCATTAGAGTAAAAGAACCTCCCTAGGCAGCTAGTCGTGAGGTTTGAAGAGAGAGTGGTTTGGACAGAGAGAGAGAGCAAGAAACACGGAAAAGCGTTGGGACTGTCTCAGTGAGATACCGAGGCACGTCTGTTAGGAGGTGCGATGTGGGGTGTCTTACATCTGTGGAGAAGAAAAGAAGAAATTATATATGTCCCTTTCCCTGCTCTCCCTTCTTCCCACTTATTACTGCTTAGAGCTGTGTGTTCACACTCTAATTCATTACCTTTTGTAACCGACAGCAGGTGCCTTTTAAGGTTAAGTTCGTTCTTGTCCTGCGGTTACACCACTAACTCTAGTCAGTTACTCAGAAGCTAAGTTTAAAGTTGGGGCAATTTAATTTTACTTACGGTGGTGTTTGAGTCCTCAACTGGCCTGCAGGCTTTGGCTATTGCTGACATATTTACTTCTGTTTCAAAGCTCAGGTTTCTCTTCTGGATTTTCCTAATTACCTCTGTGAATATATTTCTCTTCGTCCATGTTGTGCTGAAATGAAGTATAATATAGCAAGATAATATGATTAAAAAATTACTGTAATAGTACCATTCTTTGGGAATTGAACTTGGGTTGTGTTTCTTGCTGCTGCAGGATTGACTTTCTCAGTCCGAGCCTGATCTTGAAGTAGAATACTTGTTTATTTCTTTTTATTGAGAAATGATTGATGTAAACATTGCATTAGTTTTAGGTGGACAACGTAATGATTTGATACACCTGTGTATTGTGAAATGATTACCCCCATAAATGAATACCTATTACCCCACATGATCACACTTTTTTCTTCTTGTGATGAGAACTTTTAAGATCTATCTTAGCAATGGAAGAGTTGCTGAGGTTGAAAATCCAACCCCCTTTGGAGCTCTTCCACGCTTACTATAATTAACACCTGGGCCCAAGCAGCTTTTTCTGCTCTCTGCCTGCAGGAGGTAAGAGTCTCTTTGTATTTTGCCGAGGAGGGTCTCAGCCTTCCTCGTTTTACCTTAAAGTGGTGATTAATGATCCTTAGCCCTTCATTGCTATTTTCAGCACATTGGGTCCACCCAGGAGCAGCCAGCCAATTCCATGCTCTCCGGAATGTAATAACTTCCCCTGTACTTCTCAAATGCCTTGTATGTTTCCCCTGATGGTGCATTCACTTCCACTGATAGTCTCTTCCAGTTTATCATCCATAGAGTTTTCAACAGTTGCATCACCACAGCAAGCTAGGGACTATCTGTACTCCTCCTACTGCCAATAATGGGCTCCTCTTTGCTGGCTGGTCACTGAGTGATTCAGCTCCAAAGTCCATTTGAGAATCTGATTTGTAGGATCATTTCCAGACCAACTGTGGCAGATCAATTTCCCTGGGAAAACAGACTCTGAGACATTGCGGTTTTCATGCGTGTGTTCAGGCATGCTCTCTGGATCAGTATCTTTGAGGGAACAGCGAATGTAGGATTGGGCTGAGGGAGAAGCTGAGCTACAGTGCAGTTGCTACAGCAGCTTCAGCCAGTATTGTAGGGAACTCTCAAACTAGGCCGTTCAGCAGTTTCCCAGTTTAGGTAGGGGGCCAGTCTCTTGTATCAGCACGTCAACCAGTTACTAGATTGCCCTTGGGGAGGAGGAGTAATACTTGCAGCTTCCTTCAGTCAAGAGCAATGCCTGGATGGGGACACGGCCATGAGCCTTCAGTAGCCGCCACCCCTTGTGGCTGAGGGTGTGAGTGCCTTAGTCCTGAAGGTGGTGCAGCACAGCATTTACTACAAGACTCGTTGAAAATTAAGAGGTATTTTTCCAGAGACAGAAAGGAATATTGCTACAAGGGTTGAAAAACATCCCCACTCTTTCTGTGACATTGGGTTCCTCAGACTTAGAAAAAGATCACACTACCAAGTTCTACGGGTGATCTAGTAGACTTAAGCCTGCTTGACAGCAGCACCTTAGAGGTGCTGTATCATGAGTGTCTGGCTACCTGTGTACCTGTAAGCGAAGTATTAAGTGTCGTATGAGTCTTAATATCCCCTATGTATAACCTTGCATAAAGAGGGGGAAGCTCAGCAGGATTGTGACTTTGAGTGGACCCCCTAGACACACAGTGCCCTGCTGGCATGTGAGACCCTAGATGGATCAATAGGGCTAGACAGAGACGGCTCATCACACGGTTGTGAGGTCGCTTTTGCTCCTGGGAGTTGCCCCTCGTGCAGTCGGGCTATGCTTTCTCTCATCATTCTGGATTTTTCCTAAAGAGAAGTGGGCCTAGCTCAAGGAGCCTCTGTTCCCAAATTGGTGGACAGTCTGAAATCATTAATTGGGGGGATCATCTCATTGGTGATATGTGATTTTACTTCTACTTTGATTATTGTGGAATAATTTACCTTTATAGCATTAATGTTAATTACTGCGGTAGATTCTGTTGTTCAAGATGCTTGCTGCTTTCCCCCTCGGAAAGAATTATATATCCCCACCTGCTCCTTTGACACCAATCTCAGCTGTGTACATTGCAATAAAGTGAAATCGTTAATGAGTGAAAATTTCGTGTCACTGCTGAATAGAAGCTTTAAGCATCGTTGCATTGTCTGTGACTTGGCTCCCTTTTCCTCTCCCACAAGATGAGAAATATTCCATTTAGGGGCTGCTCTGTCAGTCTGGGCCTTGACATAAAGATTCAGGGAACACACCTGCAGCTGATTCGTGTTGAAAATGCAGAGTGAGTGAGAAATAAACCTGTGCTGTTGTTGAAAACTCAAATTTTTGAGGAGTTGCTCATGATCACAGTATAATTTAGCTAAAACTGATACAGTTGGATTTCATAGGTTTCATTTTGTATGTATTTCATTTGGAGACTTGATATATGTACTTAAAATGACTAAAGAGCACTAGACTAGTAATTCTCTCTGGTAGGAATATTGCTAAAGTAAAATTTGCCTTTGTATTTCATTCCTATAATCTGGTCATTTTAGTGTGTTGTTTCTTTTCATTTTCCTGACAACAGCTAAGGCAAGGAGAAGAAAGGAAGACAGACAGGGATGTAAGGAAGATAAACTGTTTTAAAAAAGATCCTGGCTGAGGGAGGTGGCGGTGGGCAGGAGGGGCTGATAATGGGTGGAAATAATAGCAGCTTTATAATTAAAAAAATATAAATTAATTTTGAATTCACATTTTTGGAAGGTATATGTTTTTAATCTTTTTGAAAAAAATGCTGTAAGTAGCCTGTTGTGCAGTTCTGGAAGGATCAAGGGGAAAAATAAAGTCTGTCTTGCACCTTGCTCTACACTTAAAAGTAGTACACATTTGCTGGATTTTCTGTCTCTCTCTCTCACACACACACACACACACACACACACACACAAGCATACACATGCAGGAAAACACACATACACTCAGTAAAGTTAAGGTTTTATTTCTTTCATTGATGTCTGATACTTAAAATAGTAACACAAACAGCAAAACCGTAGTTTTACTTAATTTAAAGGAGGTTTTCTATGTATTTGCCTAATTTATTCCATTTTGAGGCGAGGCATAAGGATTCCTGTTGGACCATATTGCTTGAATTTTATACAAATATAAAAGTATGATTCACCAAAAAAATTTACACAATTCCTAAAAGAATAGCCACCATTTAAAATAGGCTTTTATGTGAGACACTGTACTAAGTCCACGCCATGATGTATAGGCAGTACGAACAAGATGGATAGCTTCTGCCAAATGGGGCTTTGGAGACGAAACTCACTGGTTTGTCAAAATAGGAAGTAGTTAAATAAGAATGCACGTGGAGTGCGTAGCTTAGTGTGTGACACAGAGGAAACAGGAATAAATGATAACAAGTAGGCACTCTAATATAATACTTTCCTCCCACCAAATGATGCAAGTTTTTAGCTTCATTTTCCCCGTTTTTCAAATTGGAGAAGATACTAGAGAAAACTGACCAGGGTCGGTGTATTGAGATAAAAACTTTCAGTGTTTTCAGCGTCCCCTGACTTGCTCCTTTCTCTCTTATTTTGTACCCTAGTAACACCTTTTTAACACCTCCTTCCCTTTTTGGAATTGGATTGTGGCAGACAGGACTCTAAGATTCTGTCCCTTATGCACATGCCCTGTGTTATACCCTCCTTGAGTATGGGCAGAGCCTGTGAATATGACGGGATGCCATTCCCCTGACTAGGTTACCACTCCACTGATCTGGAGGGAAAATACTCTGTGTGGGCTTGATTTTTAAGAGAAGGCAGGGCATCAGAGCTGCTTCTGCTGGCCCTGAGGGGACAGACTGCCAAGCTGAGAGGAGGGCGACATGGCAAAGACCCAAGAGAGGCCTTTTGGTCCCCCACCAACAGCTGACAAGAAAAGAGAACTCAGTCATAGGGCCTTAAAGAAATGAACCCCGTCAACAAGCCACTGGAGCCTGGAAGTAGATCTTTGAGATATGGATGCAGCTGCTGACACCTTGATTTCAGCCTTCTAACACCCTGGGCAGAGGAATTGCAGAACTGTAAGACAAAAATAAGTGTTGTTTTAAGAAGCTAAGTTGTAATTTATTATATAGCAATAGAAAACTAATAAGATGAAACACACGTCTTAGGGCATGGGACCTGGCCTCCTGACTGACTGCTGGTGTGAGATGATGTAACTCAGAAGTGCAGGGGAATTAATTCCTCCTGGGATAAAGATTGACCAATGGGAATGAAAGAAGGGAGGAAGAGGAGCATACATTCTCACCCTTTCCCCTCACCCTCAGTGGATTACTCTGATTTTTGTTTTCCTTGTTACTCTTCTAAAGAAGCCCTACGTGCCAAGGAGATGCTTAACTTGCCCTGTCTTCTCACAGCCTGTGCGTTGCAGCCAGCTTGATAGTGTATCACATCACACATTACTGATTTCTTCTGTCTTCATCCACACACCCCAAATAAGATGTTAGCACTTGAATCCTTACCCCAGTTCTGCTTTCTGAAGACCTGGTCTGAGTCAGTTACACAACATTTAAGTGGCAGAACCAGAATTTGAATGCAAGTCTGACTGTAGAGCTTGAGTTAATTTCAGGATACCTGATTTCATTGTAAGGAAATTAAATTTAAAAGTGAAAAATACGTACACGGTAGACGCAGCACACAATTTCTATGCTAATAACCTCTCAGGAGGACGTGTAATACGGATTTCAGATTGTCTTGTTATTCAAAATAGAGTTTATCTGTTAGAAGGAATGATTTCTGGCTCTTTCAGTAGGTTCAATTTAACATACATTTGGGGACAAAGAATTCTGTTGCATAAGTGATAGATTCCTGTAATGTTCGTTTGTTAGTACATCTTGAGACAATAGTATGATAAAGAGTCACTTTCTTTTTCTATAGTGAAGACAGAATTTCAGGCATACCCTTTTCTGTTTTTTTTTTTTAATAGTTAATTTCCTAAGGTTGGAATTTTGCCTTGAACTATTTCTTAGATGCTCTTTTCATTGAGTACAGTGTTCAGTGAGCCTGGGGCAGAGTTTGAGGCAAATAAATAGAAAAGAGTACTCAAGTGCCTCTTTAACAGAGTTCTGTTGGTGAGTAAAATTGTTCCTTTCAGACTGATTAATCTTGTTGGTGCAATAGGGCCGGATAGGGTGAGCATCACACTTTGCTCCCTTAATGACAGAGTCCAGAGAGTAGGTTAGCTCTAAGTTCCGGTTTATTTTTTTTCCTTATTTCTCTTGGGTAACCTGATGACCAGGACTACAGGTTGAGCATGTTGCTTTTAAATACTTGTTCTTGAGGATTCAGTTACAGATTCCTTGGAAATGTCTGTGTTGCCCTAGTTCTTTGACATTTTTTACTGATAGTGTGGGTTGAGTTATTTGGCTGTCTCGTCCATACCCCAGCACGCCTGAGTCACGTGTGGTTGAATGGGATGTGACTGTGTGACTGAAGCTTGGCCAGATATTCTCTCTCAGGAATTTGGAATTGAGATGGAGACCAACAAGGAGATAGGCCTCATCTCCTGACCAGAAGGCATATAGACCTGGGAGCTACAGGATGGTCATCTCCCCTCTGTATGTGGATGGAGAAACTAAAAGCCAATCTGGTTTTATTTTTTATGTGGCTTCATTCTTCCCCATTTTTATAGAAATGTGGTATGAAGAGAGCAGGGATGGTTTTTCATTTTTTCCCTTCTGGACTTGCTCTTTTTTCTTTTTTTTTTTTTAATGGAGGCACTGGGGATTGAACCCAGGACCTTGTGCATGCTAAGCATGTGTTCTACCACTGAGGTATTATCCTACCCTCCAGATCCTCTCATCACCTTCTTCCTCCCTGCTTTGTTTCCAGGAGACTGATCTCCACCATTGATTTTATGTGATTCCCTTGCCCTCTGGCTTCCAGGTGGGTTTGGACGATGTGGAGAGTCATTAGAAGATCAACAATCAGGAAGGGAGGCTGGAGTATTTATTTCCTTGCTTCCTCCCTCTCAAGCTACTGATTTGCGATGGTTGCCTTTCTGGAGCAAGGTCACAAATCTTACAGGGTGATTTTTCTCTTTCAGCTACAGCTATAGCTCGCAGTATATTTCAATAAATGAACCCCAGGCAGGCTCTATTACAGCCACTAGCCCTAAAGGAGAAAGAGGAGGGATCTTCATCTTGCCTTGCTTTTTTCTCTTAACTCTGTCCTAAACCCTTTGTATTTGATCCAATTATGCCTTTTAAGAGTGTCTTTTATTTCCTGCTGGGATCATGACTGATGAATGACCTATGCTCCTGAAGTTCTAATTCCTTTTGGTCCCTGACTGTGAAACAAACCTATGATCTTACAATAAATTTGCTTTGCTTTAACTAGTTAAATGGGTCTTAAAACCAACTAGCCCTTACAAATGAAGGTTCCTTGAATTACATATACTTATATAATGGATACATAGCCCTAAACAATTTTTCAAAACAAGATAAAAAGTTCGTTGATAAATCAAGTGGGCTGTTTGTTCCTGTGTATATGCTGCTAGGATTTGTAATGCATTTTTTCTTTCAGTTTTATTGAGATACAGTTGGCACGTAACATTGTATTGGTTTTATATGTACAGCATGATTTCGTATGTATAATAGTGAAATGATTACCACAGTAAGTTCCATTAACATCCATCACCTCACCTAGTTACAAATGATTTTTTTTTGTAATGAGAAGTTTTAAGATTTGCTCTTGTAACTTTTAAATATACGATATATGATTGTTAACTTTAGTCACCATGCTCTGTACATTACTTCCCCAGGACTTATTTATCTTATAACTGGAAGTTTATATCTTCTGACCACCTTCACCCATTTCACCAACCCCCAACCTCTGGCAACCACCAATCTGTTGTTTGTATCTCTGAGTTTGGTTGGTTGGTTGGTTTTGATTCCACATGTAAGTGAGGTCATAAAGTAATTTTTTTTCTCTGACTTCTTTCACTTAGATGTCTATTCAGTTCCTCTGCCCATTTGAACTAGATTATTTGGGTTTTTGCTGTTGAGTTGAATGAATTCTTTATATGTTTTGGATATTAACCTCTTATAGCTATATGATTTGCAAATATTTTCTCCAATTCTGCAGTTTGCCTCCAGGTTGTTAATGATTTCCTTTTCTGTACAGAAGCTTTTTAGTTTGATGCAGTCTCACTTGTTTTTGCTTTTGTTGCCTTTACTTTTGTTGTCTAACATTAAAAAAAAAATCACCAAGACTGATATAAAGGCCCCATGCTTTCTTCTAGGAGTTTATGGTTTCAGGTCTTTTATTCAAGTAATCCATTTTAAGTTGATTTTTGTGTATGGTGTCAGATAGGAGTCCAGTTTCATTCTTTTACATGTGGCTCTCCAGTTTTCCCAACACCATTTGCTGAAGAGACTGGCCTTTCCCCATTGTGTATTTTTGGCTCTATTGCCATTAAATTAATTGACCGTAAATATGTGGTCAGTTTTTTATTCTGGGCTTCCTACTTTGTTCCATTGGTCTGTCTTTTTATGCCAATATCATACCGTATTGATTACCATAACTTTGTAATACACTTTGAAATCAGGAAATGTGATGCTTCTAGTTTTGTTCTTTCTCAAGCATGTTTTAGCTATTTGGGTTCTTTTGTGGTTCTACACAAATTTTAGGATTGTGTGTTCCATTTCTGTGAAAAATGTCATTGGAATTTTGATAGGAATTATACTGAATCTTCAGATTGCTTTGTGTAATATGGATATTTTAACAACATTAATTTTTTTCAATCCATGAGTATGGAATGGCTTTCCATTTATTTGTGTCTTCTTCAATTTCTTCAAGCAATGTGTTAGTTTTCAGTATTTAAATCTTTCACCTCCTTGGTTAAATTTATTCCTGGGAATTTTATTCTTTATGATGCAGTTGTAAATGGGATTGTTTTAATTTCTCATTCTGATTGTTCATTATTAGTGTATAGAAATGCAACTGACTTTTGCATATTGATTTTGTATCCTGCAACTGTACTGAATTTGCTTATTAGTTCTAACAGTTTTCTGGATGGAGTCTTTGGGTTTGTTTTTTATAGGCAAAAAAGTTTTAGGAAGTTGTACTTCTTCCTTTCCAATTTTTGGATGCCTTTTATTTTTTCTTGCTAATTGCTCTAGCTAGGACTTCAAGCTTTGGGCTTGTTATATATGGCATTTATTATGTTGAAGTATGTTCTCCTACACCCAGTTTGAAATTTTTAAAATCATGAATGAGTGTTGAGTTTTGTCAAATGCTTTTCTTGCATCTATTGCAGTTATCATGATTTTAATCCTTCATTTTAAAAATGTGGTGTATCACATTAATTTTGTGTATGTTGAACCATCTCTGCATCCCTGGAATAAATCGCACTTGATGGTGCATGATCCTTTAATCTATTTTAGAATTTGGTTTGCTAATATGTTGAAGATTTTTGCTTCTCAGTTCACTAGGGATATTGTTCTATGTTTTTCTTTTCTTGTATATTCCTTGTCTGCTTTTGGCATCAGGGTAATGTTGGCCTCATAAAATGAGTTTGGCAGTGTTCTGTTTTTTTGGAAGAGTTTGAGAAGAATTGGTTTTAATTCTTCTTTAAATGTTTGATAGCATTCACTAGTGAAGCCATCTGGTCCTGAACTTAGGTTTGTTGGAAGGTTTTGACTTCTGATTCAATTTTATTACTCATTTCTCTTTCTTTGATTCAATCTTGATGGTTTCTAAAAATGTATCAGTTTCTTCTACATTGTCAGATTGGGTGTGTAACTGTTATAGAGTCTTATGATCTTTGTATTTGTGTGGTATTAGGTGCAATATCTCTTCTGACTTTGAATCCTTTCCTTTTTTTTTCTTGGTGAGTGTAGCTAAAGGTTTGTCAGTTTTGTTTATCTTCTCAAATTACCGGCTGTTAGTTTCATTGATATTTTCTGTTGTCTTGTAATCTTTTCATTTTTTTTCTGCTCTAATCTTTGTTATTTCATTCCTTCTAACTTTGGGCTTAGTTTCTTTTCCTAGTTCCTTGAGGTGTAAAGTTAGGTTGTTTTATTTGAGATCTTTCTCATTTCTTAATCTAGTCATTATCACTATGAACTTCCCTTTTTTGATGCACCCCCTAAGTTTTGTATACTGTATTTTCATTTTGTCTCAAGATTTTTTTTGATTTCTTCTTTGACCCATTGCCTATTGTTTCATCTCCACATTTTTGTTAAATTTTCAGTTTTCTTCTTGTAACTGATTTCTAATTTCATACCTTTGTGGTCAGAAAAAATGCTTGATTTGATTTCAATCTTCTTAACTTAATATTAAGAACCTGTTCTGTGGCCTAACATATGATACATCCTGAAGAATGTTCCATGTGCCCTCGAAGGATGTGTATTCTGCTTTTGGATGGAATGTTCTGTAAATGTCTGTTTAGTTTACACCCAGTGTGGCTTTACTGATTTTTCCATCTGGATGATCTAACCATTGCTGACAGTGGGATATTGAAGTCCTGTTCTATTACTATGTTGCTCTCTGTTTCTCCCTCTGTGTCCATTAATATCTGCTTTATATTTTTAGGTTCTTCTATGTTGGGTGCATAAATACTTACAAATGTTATATCCTCTCTTTGATTTGACCCTTCTATCATTATATAGTATGTGTTTGGTTTAGCACGGTGACTAGCACATACTATCAGGACAGGAGGTGTTTACTGAATGAACATAACTCTAAACCTTCTCCCTTTCTTCAAGATAGGGCCTGCGCAGCCCCATTTCAAACCTTTTATTTATTCATGCTTTCCATGGTACTGGTAGTTTTTTAAAAAATGTATTTCCGATGTCTCATAAACTACCTTAAATTTTATGTGAGCCAAGATAGGCATAATAAAAAAGGAGAAAAAAATCCTGTTTGCTGTTTGTGAACAGGCAAATCGGTTAAAATTTTTCAATTAATGGCAACTAATTCATTATATTGGGGTGAGAGCAGTAGGTAGGGGAGGACTGTAGTTTCCTCCCTGACAGACTAACTGCTAGGGGTTATGCTGTGCTTAAAATCATGCTTTGCTGTGTGGTTTCTTGCTGATTCCATTATTCCACAGGCACCATCATGCAAGTTTGGTAAAGTCCTGTCACTCTGTTCTGCTGGACACCCTAACCTTCTTGCACAGAAGTTTCATTTGCAGTTGATTGGATAATTTTCTAGTGCGATCCAGCTAAGTTTCTTATTGAAATTAAATGGCTACAGTTTTAAAATGGAATCCTGAGTTTAGTGTATGTCTTGGTCATTTAAAAAGCTGATTAAGGCCATGTGCTTGTACTGGAGGTCCAAGACTAGGGAATTAAGGCTGAGGAAGAAAAGGGCAAATGACATGAGACATGAAGCAGTATGGTGTTACGTGCTCCTAGCTAACTTTGTGCAGTGAGCTGGAGGGACACTTGTCATGTGTGCTCACTTGGCAAAAGGAGAATGACCACACTACCTCATGGATTATTGTTTTGAATGTGTTAATCTGTGTAACGTGCTTAGAATGCTGCACATAGTAAGAACTGTTTAAGCTATTGTTTTTTGAGAAATAGACCTTGCTCCAGGGCTGTGTGATATTGTTCAGGTAAACTCATCAGTTACAACTAGCTTGGATTATATTCTATTTCTAAAATAAAATTCTCACTGAATCAGTAAATATTCATTAACAAATCTCTATGCTTCAGAAGCAAAGAATTTGATAATGTCTTAGCCTGGGGCCTCTAAAAGAGCGTTAAGACAAGGATTAAGGTGCTGCGACTTTGAAAGGTGCAAGCGCAGGGCAGTGAGTATGAGGCAGGAAGGGAAGTGAGTCAAGGAAAGATGTGAAGCAGTTCAAGCGTTACCCCTCTGCTCCACAATCAGCTGTTGGAGGACATAGCGTGTGGCTCAGCAGTTGTATTTCACTCCCCACATAGGGCTTCTCCAGGGAAGAGCCACACCTCAAAAATCTCACAGGGGAGAGAAAGGAGAGACCTTTGTCTGCCTTCTCTTGTCTTTTGTTCCCTATTGGTCCTCAAGGGGCGCTAACTCTCCTGTACCACTGATCCGTCAATAGTTCATCAGGGAGTCAGATCCATGTCCTGCGTTGTGGTGTTTGATCTAAATCCAGAAGTAGAGGGGCAACTCTGCAGGGGTAAGTTGATAAGAGGGGAAAAGAAGGAGGCTTCTGTGTCCACAGGTTGGATAGAAGTCCCTCCAATTCGGTGTTGTTCCCTCAATGACTCCTGGATGGATTTGTGTACACCTTGTATCTCACTCTGGTTCAAAAAAACTCATCAACAACCCAGTGTCCTGAGGGTGTCTGCTTGATAAAGACTGTTACCCACTTTCTCTTATTCCTATCCATGCCTTCTTTTGGACTCTTGGAGATCTCCGAGGAAAGAAACAACATTCATATTTTTATGAATGCCATGCTCGGCATCTTTTGTAAACTCATGTGTACCCTTCAGCGTAAGAATATGTAAAAACTCTTATCTGCTCTGTTAAATCCAAAAATCCCTGAAGATAGGAACCATGAATTATCTTCTCTGAATTTTGCAAAGCTCTCAGCAACAAGATGGTCAAGGATGAATAAATAAATATTGGTCATAGAGACTAACCCTTAGATCTTCCTTGCCATGTCTGATATCATGTTCTTGTCATTTCTACCTTCAGGGACTGGTCCACTTGTCACCTTAGCCAAAAGTGATAAAACTTTCCTGAGAGATCTTGTTGCATGAAATATCCCCCATCGAATTTCCCATGGCATTTTATTGGAAAATCTGAATGCATCCTGTGATACTTGGCATTGCAATCTAGTTAAAGGGATATTTTAAAAAATCTCATTTTTGCTTTTTTTATTCAGTAAATGTTGAAAACGTATGTCTAGGAACTAGAGTTACCTAAAGGAGAAGACTTGGTCATTGTCTTCAAAGAGCTTACAATTCAGGAGAGAAGGATTCACAAAACAGTATCTCTGTCACAGTCATATTGTTAGGCTAAAGCTGCAGTGTGAGCAGAAAGAAAAGAGAGGCTTGGGTTTTTCCAGTTTTCACAGAGGAACTCATGTTAGAGTTTAAAAATGAGTGGTGAGTGAATGTGTGTATGCTTCAGAGCATAACGAGGCTGGAGGGTAATGGATGTTTGGCAGTGGTGGGGGCAGTTCTTGGATGTGCTGCAGGGGTGAACT
Organism: Vicugna pacos; assembly: GCF_048564905.1. Classification (NCBI taxonomy): domain Eukaryota; kingdom Metazoa; phylum Chordata; class Mammalia; order Artiodactyla; family Camelidae; genus Vicugna; species Vicugna pacos. The sequence goes on along the minus strand of NC_132992.1, from coordinate 19,565,048 downwards.
GGTGGAAGAGGACAGTTGTACTTTTGTGAGGCAGAGGCACAGGACATTTCAGAGAGGACTGGAGAGATCCAGACTGAGTAGGAAAGCTGGGGGGCTCGCAGGAGAGCCTGATGGACTCTACAGGCATTATCCTAGGGACAAAGGGGAGTCGCCAGAGCACTATAAATAGAAGGAAGGATGCAGGCTTCCTGAGGGTCAGGGGCTATATCCTGGACACATTTGTTTTCTTCATGATGCCTCACAGAGCTAATGGGTACCACGTACTCGGTGAATTTTGGTTAAATGATGAAACTCCGTAGTTCTGGCATGCTACATGAAAGGCACAGATCTTAGCAGAATTCGCAGCAAGACAGTAAAATGTTTAGAATTCTTCATTCCTGGGGACAAACTTCTGAATTACGACCTTGTATTTCATACAACTTTGTTCTTCAAAAATTGCTGCCGTATAATACTTTTTGTCAATTAGTTGGAATTGCATTTGGTTAATGGCATGTGTAATTAGCCATCTTATCTTGCTCGAAAGGGCACCTAACAAGAGGTAAAATGAGCTATTTTCAGTGGTTGTAAAACTACTGAGCCGCAGAAATGAAGGTTGAGACCCTTTAAGGGCTCAGGGGAAATGAAGCTGAAACTGACAAAAAAAAAAAAATCACAAATGGAAACTACTCTGTAGAAGGGGAGAGAATTCAGATCTGATTTTTGGCATTACACTGCCATATATGTTAAATTCCCAGGAATCAGTTAACCTTTTCTAATATACTCCCAAGTTGCTTTTTTCCTTTTCCCAAGTACATAAGTATTGAACCAGGAGATAATTGTTTACTTTCATAAATCTATATTTTACCAAACTACAAAAAAAGCTGGTTACTAATTAAAATTTAACAACTAGCTACATAAAATAAGAATATTAATAGAAAAGCTAACATTTATTTTGTGCTTACTATGGACCAGGTAATGTTTGAAGTTTTCTACATGCATTCTTATTTAATCCTTGTAGCAACTCTGTGAATAACAAAGTGGAGTAACTGCTTGATTACACATTTGGTAAGGAAATAATTATCCTTTCTCCCCATGCTTGTGTCTCCAGAGCTGTGCTGTCCAGTACATTGGCCACCAGCCACATGGGGCTATTTAAATTTAAGTTGAAGTAAAAAATTCAGTTCCTCAATCACACTACTGCATTCTAACTGCCCTATAGCCATGAGTAGCTAGCAGTTAACCTTATTGCATAGCGCAGATATGGAACATCTCCATCAGAGAAATTTCTGTCTGGCAGTGCAGTTCTAGAGAGACCTGACAAATACTGTCACAGAGTTCAGAATATTTAGACTTAGAACTAAAAGGTCATGTGGTTCAGTATCTTTATTTCCAGTTGAAAAACTATTTGCCAAAGCCATTAAGGCACTTGCTTAAGATCATACGGTTTATAATTGGGAGGGCCAGGACATAAACCCATGACACATCTTTATCCATCACTTGCACTGATGGATCCAGGTAATGCGCAGCAGGAAGGGGGCAGTGAGGACATGGTAATAACCACGGCCTTGGCCAGAAGAGCTGCTGTGAACAGTAACCTCAGGAGGCATGTGACTACAAGAGGATTCAACTCCAAAGGGCACAGACTAGTGTTTATTACGCTCCTTTTGGACACCTGGATGTTAATTCAGGTGAAAGAAGAACACCAAGGAGCAACAGGGTGCCCTGTACTATGGGACAGCCTGAGAGGTGGCAGATACAGAATCAAACCTCCAGTCCTTCCTTCACGAGCCAGGGAAGTCTGAAGCTTTCAGTTGTTACCAGGAGAAGGGGAATAAGAGTTATCTGGGTTCTTAGTCACCTGAAAAAAATGAATTTTTAATGAGAGACAAAATGCATGATATAAATAAGATTAATTAGTAAAGTGAAGAGGTAGTAAAATATAGTATACTCCTGAGAATTGAGAGCGGGCCAATCCAAGAGAGGAAGAATGGCACTGCTTCTTTGTTTTTCCTGTTTTTATATCCTGGCTTAGTGGGTGTTTTTGTGATTGACTGATTCACTGCTCAGGTTCTTTGAGTGCTCAGGCAGATTGACAGCTCATGTTGCTTGTGCTCAGGCTGATTGACAGCTCACATTCCTTGTGCTCAGGCTGATTGACAGCTCACGTTCCTTGTGCTCAGGCACGCCCATCTCTTTTACGGATGTTTTTACCCATGATGCACACAGAGAAACCCATGTGAGGGGGCTGAAACTGTAACTTTAATTACATTACAACGCGCATTGGGTCAAGTTAAGCCAGGTCCTTCTCTGTACCGTGCAGCCGCAGCGTTCCATCCTAGCCGGCTTCTTTGCTGGCCCTCATTTAGAGAAAGTAAGTTTTTGGAGCCCCTTATCCTGAGCGCAGGTGTATTGTTACTTTCTGGGTTGCTTCTTTCCCCTTCCTCTCGCCCTGCCCAGTGCTCATTTCTATTTAACTGCCTAACACAATGACTCCTTTGATACCCTGTGGCATTTTTACCATGATTTTTGTTCAACACCTCTGAGAGATGGTTTGTGCCAAAGCCTGGGAATGTATTTTAATGTTTTCTAATTATTTTCATTATGACTGTCTTTGGTTTAAAAAAATTTAAAACTTCAAGTATTAATAAATATCTCAGTTAATATTATGTAATGTCTTTCGTACATTTTTACAAGTATCTCCATGTTCTACTGTTTTAAACTTTTTCAGTTGTAGCTAATAGTTTAAGCATATCCTACGTATCCAATAATTTAAAAAATAGGTTTTTTCAATATAATTTATTGTTCCTTCTCCCCCTTTATTTTAAATTTATTGAGGCTTCTCCCCTTATTGCAATGTAGCAGGTGATCTGGTGCCTAGCTGACTTCCTTTGGGCCCTTGCAATTCTGAAACATGCTGAAGGCTCCTTATACGAACAGCTGAGACTCACTGCTCCAGGGCCGCCTCTGGATGCAGGAGCTCACTTGTTTGCCCAACATGGAGGTGGCAAGAAATGCTCCGGAGGCAGTGCCCTCGAGGAATTGGTAGAAAAATAACCCCCATCTTTTTGCTCGGCAAAACAAATGAATTGTCCCACATGAGTGGGACATGTGTTTTAGCCTTTAAAGGAACCCATAAGGAATCACACCCTTGGATAATCTCCTTCACTTGGGTGAAGGGCAGAACCTGAGACTTGCTTCTACTCAATAAATAGGGCAGATGTGGTGGAGTTGCATTCTTCACATGGAGCTGAATTCTGCCATCAACTGCGCGAAGTTGGAGAGGACTCTAAGCTCCGGAAGGAAATGCAGCCTTGCTGACATCTTGTTTGAAGAGAAGATCTAGGTAAGCTGTGCCCAGTTTAGGGCCCATAGAAACTGAGATGATAAATATAGGTTGTGTTAAGCTGCTGTATCTGCAGTACTTTGTTATGGAATGATAGAAAATTAAAACAGGGTTCTTAAACAGCCTCCCAGAGGTACCCAGTGGGATGGAGCCCCAGTTGTTATCAGTGGTAACTTATTCATTATTGTACCTTGTGCAGGCTTCCTTCTATTTCCTTGCCAACTTCCCTATTCTAGTACTATTTCTTGGAATCATCTACTTCTTAAAGTACTTGCACACAGATCCTTACAGGGAGAACCAAACCTAAACCTTCACTGTTTTGGCTCCTTATTTTTAACATGTTATTTTTTTAAATTGTTTTATGAACATATAATTCATGTGTCATGCAATTCACCAACCTAAAGTATACAACTCAATTAAAAAATAGTTGTGCAATCATCACTACAAACAATTTTAGAACATTTTTATCACCCTAGAAAAAACGCTCTACATGAGCAGTCACTCCACATTCCCATCCACCTTACCCATTCTAAGCTCAAAGCAACCCTAATCTACTTTGTGTCTGTATAGATTTGCCTATTCTGGGTATGCCATAGACATGGAATCATAAAATATGTAGTCCTCTCTGACGGGCAGCTTTCACTTAGCATAATATTTTCAAGGTTCATGTATATTGCAGCATGTATCAGTATTTTATACCTTTTTATTACCTGGAATTCCATTATATGGATATAGCACATTTTATCCATCTATTCACCCATTGATGGGCATTTGGGTTGTTTTCACATTTTGGGTATTATGAATAATGTTGCTATGAATATTTTTGTACAAGTTTTTGTGTGGACACATGTTTTCATTTCTCTTGGCTATATACCTAGGAGTAAAATTGCTGGGTCATTTGGTAACTCTATACTTAACATTTTACAGCTGAACTTAACATTAACTGCCAAAATGTTTTCCAAAGCAATTGCATCATTTTATATTGCCGCCAGCAATGTGTGAGTGTTATAATTTCTTCGTACACTTGCTAATACTTGTTATTATCAATCGTTTTGATTACAGCCATCCTAGTAGGTATGAAATGATACCTCATTGTGGTTTTAATTTGCATTTTCCTAATGACTAAGGATGTCAAACAGGTTTTCATGGGCTTACTGACCATTTGTATATATTCTTCAGAGAAATGTTTATCCATATCCCTTGCTCATATTTAAACTGAATTGCTGGTCATTTTATTGTTGTTAAAAGTGTTCTCTGCATATTCTGGGTGTAAGTTCTTTATCAGATATATGTTTACAAATGCTTCCATTCTGTGAGTTATTTTTTTCACTTTTCTTTTTTAAAATTTATTTTATTGAGATACAATGGACATATAATGTATAATTTTAAGGTTTACAAAATGTTGACTTTGTACATTTATATACTGCAGTATCATTACCACCATAGCACTAGCTAACACCTCTGTCATGTCATGTAACTAATATTTCTTTTTTTGTGGTGGGAACAGTTATGATCTAGCCTCATGGCATCTTCAAAGTTTATAATACAGTATAGTTGTCTCTAATGACTAGGCTGTGCCATAGATCTCCAGGACTTCCTTATCTACTAGTCTCAAGTTTATGCCCTTGAACATTTGCCCAATTCTACCACCCTTTAGCCCTGGTAACTGCCATTCTATTCCCTGCTTTTATGAGTTTTGAGTTTTTTAGATCCCACATATGTGATATCATAAAATATCTGTCTTTCTTTGTCTGACTTATCTCAGCATAATGCCCTTAAGGTCCATCTGGGTTGACACAAATGGCAGGATATGTTTCTCATGGCAGAATAATATTCCATTGTGTATATATATGTGTGTGTGTCCATGTATGTGTATGTGTATATATATGTGTGTGTGTGTGTATATATATATATATAAAATCGTATCTCTCATTCATTTATGGGCACTTGGTTAATTTCTATATCTATGCTACAAAAATATGGGGGTGCTTTTATCTCTCCAGTATTTTGTGTTCATTTCCTTTGGATATATAACTAGAAGTGGAATTTCTGGATCATATGGTAGTTGTATTTTTAATTTATTGAGGAACCTCCATGCTGTTTACCATAATGGCTGAACAAATTTGCACTCCCACCAATAGTGTGCAAGGGTTTCCTTTTCTCCACATCTTCACTAACACTTGTTATCTCTTGTCTTCTTGAGGACAGCCATTCTAATAGGTGTAAAGTGACACATTATTATAGTTGTGATTTGCATTTCCCTGGTGATTAGTGATGTTGATCTGTTCATGTGTTTGTTGACCATCTGTCTGTTATCTTTAGGAAAATGTCTATTTTGTTCTTCTACCCATTTTTAAAATTGAATTGGTTTTGTTACTGATTTGTGTAAGTTCTTTACATGTTTTGGATATCAACTCCTTGTTGAGTATATGGTTTGAAAATATTGTCTCCCATTCCATAGATTGGTTGCCTTTTCTTTTCTTTCCTTTTTTAAATTACTTCTTTTGCCGTGAAGAAGCTTTTAGTTTGATGCAGTCCTGCTTGTAGATTTTGCTTTCATAGCATGTGCTTTTCTTGTCATATCTAAAAAATCATTGCCAACACTGACGTAGAGAAGCTTTTTCCTTCTGCTTTCTTCTAGGAGTTTTATGATTTAAGATGTTTAAATCTTAGGTTTAAATCTGATCCACTTTGAGTTAATTTTTGTGAGTGGTGAATAATAGTGGTTCGATTTCATTCTTCATGTGGTTATCGAGTTTTCCCAGCACCATTTGTTGAAGAGACTGTTCTTTCCCAGTTGAGTGCTCTTGACTCCCCTTGTCAAATATTAGTTGACCATAAATACAGGAGTTCATCTTCCATTTGTCTGTGTCTATTTTTGTGGCAGTACCATAATGTTATAATTACTATAACTTTGTAGTACAGTTAGAATTCAGGAATGTGATGCCTCCACCTCTGTTCTTCTTTCTTATGATTTCTTTGGCTATTTAAGTTCTTTGGTAGTGCCATGCAAGTTTTAGGATTGTGTTTTCTGTTTCTGTGGAAAAAATTGGATTTTTTAGGTTTATATTTTTATTGCAATTGTTAATTTACAATATTAGTTTCAGGTGTACAGCAAAGTGATTCAGTTATATATATATATATATACACACACACACATACATACACACACACATACATACATACATATGTATATTTTTCCAGTTTCTTTTCCATCATGGCTTATTACAGGAAGTTGAACATAGTTCCCTGTGCTATACAGTAGGTTCTTGTTTATCTGTTTTATACATAGTAGTCTATATCTGTTTAATCCCAAACTCCTGTATCTCCCCCTCCCTTTCCCCTCTGGTAACCACAGTTTGTTTTCTATGTCCATGAGCGTATCATTGGCGTTTTGATAGAGATTGAGTTGAATCAATAGTGACTTTGGGTAGTATGGACATTTTCACAATATTAATTCTTCTGATGCATCAATACAGGATATCCTTCCACTTTTTGCATGTGCTGTGTGTGTTGTCTTTAATTTCTTTCATCAAAGTCTTGTTTTCATTGCACTGATCTGTCATGTCCTTCGTTAAGTTTATTCTGAAGTGTTTTGTTCTTTTTGATGCTATTGTGAATGAAATACTTTCCCATTTTCAGATGTTTTGGTCTTGGTGTATAAAAATGCAATTGATGTCTGTTATTATATCTTGCAACTTTACTGAATTTGTTGATTATTTCTAACATTCTTTAGCATTTTCTCGATATAAGATCATATCTGCAAATAATGGCAATTATATTTCTTTCTGATTTTGATTCCTTTTACTTCTTTTTCTTGCCTAATTGTTCTAGCTAGAGCTTTGAGTAGTATACTGAATAAGAGTGGTGCAAGTGGTCATCCTTGTCTTGTTCCTGATCTAAGAGGAAAAGCTTTCAAGTTTTCACCGTAGACTATAATATTAGCCTTAGGTTTGTCATATATGGCCTTTTATGTTGAAGTATGTTTCTTCTATACCCATACTGAGGGTTTTAATCATGAAAAAATGTTGCATTTTGTCAAATGTTTCTTATGTATGTATTGAGATGATTGAGTTTTATCTTTTAGTCAATTAATGTGGTATATCAGTTTTTTTATTTTTTAAATTTATTTTTATTTTATTTACCTTTATTTTGGGGGGAAGGTAATTGGGTTTATTTAGTTTTGATGGAGGCACCAGAGATTGAACCCAGGAACTCAAGCATGCTAAGCACATGCTCTACCACAGAGCTATACCCTCCCCCTGGTATATTTTGTTTATTGACTTGCATATGTTGAACCACCCTTGCATCAGAGGTAAATTTCAGTCGGTCATGACATTTAACCCTTTTAATGTGTTGGTGAATTCAGTTTGCTAATACTTTGTTGAGAATTTTTGCAGCTGTATTCATTATAAGTATTGGTCTGTAGTTTTCTTTTCTGTAATGTCCTGATCTGGCTTTTGGGATCAGGATAATGCTGGCCTTGTAAACTGACTTTAAAAGTGTTCATTCTCCAATTTTTTGGAAGAATTTGACAAGGAATGGTGTTAATTCTTCTCTTAATGTTGGTAGAATTCACCACTGAAGCCTTCTGGTCCTGGGGTTTTCTATACTAACACAGAAAAGGGTTTTGATTTCTGATTTAATCCCCTTACTCATTATTGGTCTGTTTGGATTTTCTGTTTTTTCCCTGAATAAGTCTTGGTAGGTTGTTTGTTTCTGGGAATGTGTCTGTTTCTCCTAGGCTATTCAGTTTGCTGGATATAATTGTTCACAGTAGCCTCTTACAATTCTTTGTATTTCTGTAGTATCGATTGTAATGACTCCTCTTTTATTTCTGATACAATTGAGTCTTTTTTTTCTGTTATCCTAGCTAAAGTTTTGTCAAGTTTGATTATCTGTTTAAAAAACTAGTTCTTAATTTTTATTTTCCCATTTTTTTTCCTGGTCTGTATTTGTTTTTGCTCTGACCGTTGATATTCCCTTCCTCCTGCTAACTTTGGGCTTCGTTTCTTTTTCTAGATAATTAAGGAGTAAAGTTTGGTGGTTTTTGAGCTCTGTCTTCTTAATGTATGCATTTATCAGTATAACTTTCCTCTCAGAATAATTTTGCAGCATCTCATAGGTTTTGGTATTTTTTTACATTTTCGTTTGTTTTGGGAGATTTTTTGATTTCCCCTTTGATTTCTTCTTTGACTCACTGGTTGTTCAGAGTGTGGTGTTTGGTTTCCAGACATTTTTAGATTTTCCTGCTTTCCTATTGTTGATTCCTATTTTCATACCCTTGTGATTGGAAAAGATACTTAGGAAGATTTCAGTCCTCTTAAACTTGCTAGGTAATGTTTTGTGTTGCATAAACTCATCTGCCCTGGAGGATGCTCTGTGTCTACTTGAGAAGAATGTGTATTCTCCTTTTCCTTCTATAAAAGTCTGTTAGGTTCATTTGGTCTGATGTGTGATTCAAGACCAATATTTCCTCGTTGATTTTTCTATCTTGTTGAACTATTCATTGCTGAGAGTGGAAGTATTTAAGTCTCATTCTCATGTATTATTGTCATCTGTTTTCTCTTCAGATCTGTTTTTGTCTAATATATTTTGCCTAATATATTTAGGAACTCCCTTGTAGGGTATGTATATATTTATGATTATTATCTTCTGATGAATTGACCACTTAATCATATATATTGACCTTCTTTATCTCTTGTTTCCAGTTTTGCTTAAAGTCTGTTTTGTCTGAAATTGGCGTGTATGTAAATATAGTCACTGCTGCTTTCTTTTGGTTTCCTCTTGTACGGAATGTCTTTTTCCGTCTTCACTTTGTGCATATCCTTAAAACTGAAGTGAGTCCTTGAAGGCAGCGTATAGTTGGTTCTCATTTTTTTATGTAGCCACTCTGTGCCTTTGGATGAGTGAAACTTAATTCCTTTACATTTAATTTATTATTAATATATATGGACTTAATAGTGTCACGTTTTTAAATTGAAGTATAATTGATTTACAATGTTGCATTAGCTTCTGATGTACAGCATAGTAATTCAGCTATATACTGTTTCATATTCTTTTACATTATAGGTTATTACAAGATATTGAGTATAGTTCTCTGTGCTATACTGTAAAACTTTGTTACTTATCTACTTTACATATAGTAGTTTGTATCTGCTAATCCCAAACTCCTAATTTATCCCTCCCTCACCCTCTTTCCCCTTTGGTAACCACAAGTTTGTTTTCTATGTCTGTAAGTCTGTTTCTGTTTTGTAAATAAGTTCATTTGTCTCATTTTTTCGATTCTACATATAAATGATATTACATGGTATTTTGCTCTTTCTGGCTTCCTTCACTTAGTATAATAATCTCTAGGCCCATCCATGTTGCTGCAAATGACACTTTATTTTTTATGACTGAGTAGTATTCCATTGTATATACATTCCACATCTTGATCCAATCATCTGTCAGTGGACATTTAGTTTGCTTCCATGTTTTGGCTATTATAATTAGTGCTGCTACAAACATTGGGGTGCATGTATCTTTTTGAATTGGAGTTCCCTCTGGATATATGCCCAGAAATAGGATTGCTGGATCATATGGCAACTCTATTTTTAGTTTTTAAAGGAAACTCCATACTGTTTTCCATAGTGGCTGCAACAGTGTAGGAGGGTTCTTTTTCCTCTACACCCTCTCCAGCATTTATTGTTTGTGGACTTTTTAATGATGACCAGTGTGAGGTGATAAGTCACTGTAATTTTGATTTGCATTTTTCTGATAATTAGTGACGTTGAGCTTACATATTTTCATGTGCCTATTGGCCATCTGTATGTCTTCTTTGGAAAAGTGTCTGTTTAGATCTTCTGCTCATTTTTTTGGCTTTGTTTTTTTGTTGAGTTGTATGAGCTCTTTGTATACTCTGATAATTAAGCCTTTGTCAGTTGCATCATTTGCAAATATTTTCTCCTATTCTGTAGGTTGTCCTTTTGTTTATGGTTTCCTTTGCTGTGCAAAAACTTAAAAGTTTGATTAGGTCCCATTTGTTTATTTTTGATATATTTCTATTGCCCTGGGAGACTGACCTAAGAAAACATGGCTACAGTTTATGACAGAGAATGTTTTGCCTATATTCTCTTCTAGGAGTTTTATGATATCATGTATTGTATTTAGGTCTTTAAGCCATTTTGAGTTTATTTTGTGTACAGTGTGAGGGAGTGTTCTAACTTTATTGATTTACATTCATCTGTCCAGTTTTCCCAATACTACTTGCTAAAGAGACTGTATATTGTATCTTCTTGCCTCCTTTGTTGAAGATTAGTTGACTGTAGGTATGTGGGTTTATTTCTGGGCTCTCTATTCTGTTTCATTGACCCATATGTCTATTTTTATGCAAATACCATGTGGTTTTGATTACTGTAGCTCTATAGTAAAATTGTCTGAAGTCTGGAAGGGTTATGCCTCCAGCTTTGTTTTTTTCCCTCAGGATTGCTTTGGCGATTCTGGGTCTTTTATGGTTCCATATAAATTTTAGGATTATTTAGTTCTGTGAAAAATGTCATGGGTGGTTTGATAGGGATTGTATTAACTCTGTAGATTGCTTTGGGTGGTATGGACATCTTAATATTAATTCTTCCAGTCCAAGAATATTCATTTCTTTGAATCATCTTCAGTTTCCTTTCAGTGTGTTATAGTTCTCAGCATATAAGTCTTTCACCTCCTTGGTCAGATTTATTCCTAAGGATTGTTTTTTTCTGATGTAATTTTAAGAGATTTTCTTTCTTTCTGTTTCTACTTTTTGATATTTCATTGTTAGTGTAAAGAAATGCAACAGATTTCTGTAATAATTGGTCTATCTTAAAGTTCACTGATACCTTATTCTGCCAGCTCAAAGCTACAGCTGATCCTGGTAGCAACATTTCTATTCCAGTTTTTGTCTATTTTAACTAAAGAATTTCCTTTTGATTATTTTAAGATTATATATCTCTTTATTGACATCATCTATGATGAAATATTATATTTCCATACTTAGACATTACTTCTTTTAGTTTTTTGAACATATTTATAATAAGCAGTTATTATAAATTTCTCATTTTTATCTGCTAAATCTGACATCTGGGTCTCCTCAAAGGCCAGTTCTCTTGCTCCGTTTTCCTGTATGTGATTCACACTTTCTTGCTACTTTGTATGTCCCATAATTTCTGGTTGAAAACTGGATGCTTTAGATGATATAGAGAACGTGGATACTTAGTTCCCCACCACCCCCCTTCTGGGGCTTATTGTTGATGCTTTGTCATTTGTTTAATTTGTTTAGTGACTTGGCTGAATTTTGATAAAGTTTATTCCCCCCTCAATATGTAGCCTCCAATGTTGCTTTTTAGCAGGTACAACCTTGGGCATGTGTACAGTCGTTCTGCCCTCCTCGTCTTCCATCCTGGAGAGGACAGTGGCTTTAGCCAGTCTCTTTAAATGTCTCTTTCCTTGATCTCCTTGTTACCTGATTTTACCTGGTTTATCTGTTAGTATCACATCTAGCTGCTACCCTCCAGTAATCACTGATTTCTTTTATAGTTTTCCACCCAGGGCATAAAGTGTTCTGTAGTCTGATCCAATTAAGCTCAGGCCGTTTTGCAGGAGCAATCTTTGAGGATTATGCCAACCCCAGGAGGGCTCTTCTTAGCCGTCTCTTTCCCTGATTCTCTCTGTTAGTTGGTCTACCATGTTGCTTATTGCTGTCATGAAGTCTACCACCAGTTGGTTAATTGCTCACTACCAAAATCTTCATTGTTTTGATATCATCCTTGGCTTGAATGTCTATGATTTGTTACAAACAAAGTCAGCTATCTTAGGGAAAGCTTTTGGTCTCTTTTTATCACTGCCTGCCTCTTTTCCTGGCAGAAATTCTGTGCCACAGCTCCAGGGGGCAGGGAATGCAGCCTGATCCTCTTAGAGTCATCCCTGCTCTAATAGGAGTCAGGGTAGCAGTCCGTGGTCTTCTTGGCTTGCCTCTTCCTGCATGGAATGCCCACCCTGTGAGTGATCCAGTGCAAGCCTGAATCAAGGACCAGTATTCTCGTCCTCCCATACCTGGAGTAGAGCTTCTACCCTATGAATGAGGGCTGAGTGGAAGAAAGGAGTCACAGACCTCTCAGCTGCATTTTTTGGGGAAAGAGCCTCTGCAGACCTACTGGGAAATGAGAAACACGAGCCAGCGTGTCTCTCTTAGAAAACATAGCCCTGTACTGGCAGCTGGGAAAGAGGGACCTCCTTCACCTTGGCTGCTTATACCCATAGTAAAGCTTCCATAATACAGACCTGGCACTGGGGAGGGGTAAAGGAGCATTTCATAGTTCAAATGCACAGACTCTCACCTTTTATAGAGATTTAATAGATTTTTCTGCAATAGATATTTCTACATTAGCTGTATCCCTGTATTCCCTTAGAAAATTTTCTAGAAATTTTAAATGGTTCTTTTTTTTTTTAACAAATACATAACTTTCACCAGTTGTGATTGTTTTTCTTACAGATCTGCAGAGATCCTCACCCACCATTGACAAAGTCTTGCCAAGTTCATTTTTGCCTGCCCTCCATTTATTTTATAATGTCATGTTTTCCTCCTTTATAACAGTTTTCTGACTTTTTTCTAATGAAGCAGGAAAACATCATGTACCTACACTGGATACACTTTATGATTCAGGCACCTCTGGACTATTTGGACAACTTTGTGAGGACAGGCCTCCTAGGATTACATTTGTCACAGAGAATGCGGAAGCCCCTAAGGAAAAGTCCCTGGAGGAAGGACTACACAACTGCCTCAGTCACAGGGCAGGCGGAGGGTGTCTGTGACTCAGATCTGAAAGTGTGAAACAAAGTTGGGGGGAAAGGGGATGTCCTTGTGATTATAAGAGGGTAGAACAATGTTCATCAGGTTGGAAAAAACACATCTCTACAGGCAATGGGATTTCCTAGTGGTCCAAATGTAGGAGGCAGGATGTGCTGCTTAGGGATACCAGGGGACCATTTTCCTCTGCTCCTCCAGATGCAGATACGTACTTAATGGCATAGAATTTAGTGTGAGAACTGACTCTGATGTCAGGCAGTACTCCATTAAGTGAAAGCATCAAGATCATTAGTCATCTATATGATTTCTTCTTGGGAAAAAAAAAACCTGTGACTTTGTATTCTGTTTTTATAATTATTGCTGTTATTTACACATTCACACCATGGTACCTAACCAAGGCATTATAATTTCCATCCACAGAGGCAAAGGACTCACATTTCAGACATGCTTTCCAGGAGCATGGCTCTTCGCTGTTCGCTGTTTGCTGTTAAGCTTTCTGATCTGGTAAGACATGTCTCTCATGCACACGGCTGCTTTGCAGCTATGAGCCAGTTGGTATTGGGTGTGGATGACTGTATGAAACCCTGTGACCCCAGAGGGATGAAGATTCTAGAAGGGGAGCCTCCTAGTTAGAGTTTGCACAGATTTATGGTATCTGTGATGGATGGAAAGGGAAAATTGGTCCTTTATTATGTTGTCTTTGCTGTGGTCATTGCCACACTGTGATGTGGAATCCATACTTCTTGGCACAACAAAATATGTCACCGTCTGAGGCATTAATAGCAGAGGTGGGTTTGGCATCTTGAGGACTTTAGCATTCATTTGTCTCCATGGTAGGAGGTCTGCCAGTGGTAGGTGGTTTTCTGGAAAGCTCTGAGGGCAGAAGTGAGGCATCCATGTGGCTTTTCACAGCCCTTTACAGATACATGAAAGTCATGATTTATAATAACTTAAAAAAAAAAAAGACCATACTTTTTAGAATTGTTTTAGGTTCACAGAAAAATTGAGAGGAAGGTATAGAGATTTCCCATCTTCTCCTGCTCCCGCACATGCATAGCTTTCCTCATTCTCAACATCCCCCACCAGAGTGGTACATTTGTTAAAGCTGATGAACCTACACTGACACATATATAATTACCAAAAGTCCTTAGTTTTCCTTAGGGTTCGTGCTTGGTATTTTACAATCTATGGGTTTGGACAAATATATAATGATGTATATTCGTCATTACAGTATCACACAGAGGATTTTCACTGCCCTATAAATACCCAGGCCTCTGCCGATTCATTCCTCCACTGAACCCTCACCCTCCTTTGGTAGTAGTTTTTGAAAGCTTACTATGTGTGAGTAAACACGTTGCGATCCATTGCATGGTAGAACTTTTCATTAACTTCATTTCACAGATGAGGAAACAAACATTGAGAGGTTTGCACATACCTTGATCAGGTCTAGCCAGTGGAGGAGGAGGGAACCTAACTCCTACTTCAGCATTGTTGACCACTACATTATGTTCGCTCTACAGAGATTCTTAGGTGGAAGTGTGGATGGTCCTGGTAGGTAGGAGGAGGGCAAGAACTAAGGAAAACTACTGTACTACTTAGTGATCTCAGTTCTCAGTTCTTTTTTTTTAAAAAAAAAAACAAACAAACTCCAGGCTGGGGTGTTTGAGAAATACTGTTCACATTTAGTAGTGTTTTTGTGTTTTTTTTTCCATCATGTAGAATATAGCATTTAATAGACAAACATTTCACATTTTTGTTTCAAATTGCTACACTTGTTATGAGTATTAAAAACCATATTTTCTTTAATCACATATTTATAGATGTTATCTAATATCAAATGAAATTTACAGAAAAATTGGGTAATTCCTTTGCTATGATTCTCACATACACCAAGAGAAACATTTATTTCTCCTATGTATGTTTATGTTCTTCATAACATTTTTAAAGTTTTACTTACCCACCTTTGGAACAAAGCAATTAAATTACATTTTTCTACATTTTATTGTCAACAGATAATCTATAACCTGATGAATAGTGTTATAATGACTCTATTTGCATCTTTTCTGAGCCGTGAAGTTACCATTATTTACCATGATTGTATTTGAAGTGTTCAGAAGGAAATCGTTGTTCTATACCCTCTGCCAAATTTACTTAACACAACTTTGAACTGATAACTCTCCAGATATATTGCCATCCCTGACTTTGCTTCTATGCACTAGACCTTTGCATCAATTACCAACTGGACTCTTGTGATGGTAATACTCCCTGTGGTGGACGCTGATGCATTGTCCAGGTCTTTGTTTAAAATACCTCTTATTCCAGCTGTGGAGTATTCACAGCTGTCAGCCTTCATCAGGGACTGTCCTGGTTAGAAAGGCAGCTCACTCAGTCTCATGTCCCTTACCTGGGGCAGCTCCCTTCCCTTATACATGCCGACCCTTTCACTCAGCTGGGGACAACTCTGAGGTTTATTCATCTTCGAAACTCCCCGTAGGCCGGCCTGTGCTTCCATTGAGACTGCATTGCTGCCCAGCTTTTCCCACTGCCCAGTCCTGCTTCCTTCCCTTTACTTCATCGTGAGTTGATTCCAAGGTCACTCTAATAAACCTCCTGCCTGCTAATCTCCACTGCAGGGTCGACTTCCCAGGAAACCCAACTTGCAATACTGACAGATCACTCAAATATGGCACGCTTCATACTTAGCATGGATTTGGGAAGAAAATGAGGGCTTTTCTGGATTTCCTAAACCAGTTAATGGCACCATCATCCACTCTAACAGCCAAGCTGGAGATCTGGGCGTTGGCCCTGGACTCTTGATCACTATTGTTTCCTTGGTTACTAGTCCTGCTGACTCTTGCTCAAATTCATTTCCAAATACTCCCTTTTCTCTTCATCCCTGTTGCCACTGCTGTGGCTCAAGCCTCTATTACTTCTTGCCTGCCTAGAATAGCAGCCCTGTAATGTACAGAACTGGCAGCTGCTATCAGTGCTCTGCTACTTCCCTTGACAGTCACTGTTCCCAGACTCGCCAAAGGTTTGTTACAGCAGCCACCTGCGCCTCTCTGCCTGAGGGCTCTCTCTGGCCTTGGGAGACTGCTGAGTTTGTGCTGAGGAATTACACTCCCAGGAGCAGCCCTAACCATTGGCAGATAGAAGTTGGTGGATGGATATTCTGATGGGAAACTGAGGCATGCTTTTATATGATCTTCCAGAGGTCACCATGGATTTAAACTTTAATTGCCTGTAGTTGTAACCGTCTCAATAATGTAAACTTCAACAACCCCTTCCCCTTCCCTGTCCTGTTTATTCACTCCTGTACCAGTGTTTCCTGGTACTGCCTCTCCTAGGAACTGGCTATGAGAAGGATCTCACCATAGGCAAGGTTGCCCCAGATGCTGACCCCAAGGTAGGGGTTAAGTACAGGAAGAACTATCCAAATAAAACACAAATGTGATGATTTTATTGTCTCACTTAAAAATTGAGGTTGCTGAAGGCAAAGCGCAAAGTCCGTGTCATGCCATCCAAGGCCTTTATGACTTCTAGCATAATCTTTGGTGGTTGATGGATCTTTGGTGATTGATGGAGCTAGCAAATCAAAATCATGGCCCTCCTGAATAATCCACAGTCACCTCTCACTTAGAAGATAAGACCTCAAGTTGCCAAGCCTACCTGGTTCAGGCTAACCATAGGCTGCACCTAATAGTTCTAAGACTAGTTCAAACATAGCTTCATTGGGCCAAGAAATAAAATGACCTCTACTCTAAGCACACAAAAATGTGGGCTTCTCAATAGGCCACAATGATAAGGTTTCTCACCTACACCCTATCTTAATGGGATTTGGACTAAAATCTTGTTAGTTTTCCATAGTTGAGCATTTCTTTGAAGATTGAAATTTTAGAGCTGAAAGGAAAACTAAGGTGGGAAAACAGACATTCACTCTTTTTTGTGCCTTTAACTTGACCACTAGGGTCCAGATGGACATGAAACCAAAGATAAGGTTATTAGATTTGAAAACAGGGCAAGGTGGTACTACTAAGTGAACATTTATTGAACACCTACCATACAGAGTGATGTGAGAAATACAGGGGCGGTTTTGGGGCCAAGAAGACTTGAAAGAGACGGGAGACTACACTTGACTAGATGCTAAATCAACTTAAAAACTGAGTCTTTTCTCAAAGCCTTTTGCTGAACTGTTGTTTAATCCTTTGTGCACTGAAAGGGTCTCCACTTTACACATAAGGCAGTGATCTTATATTGAATAACTAGCCTACAGCCACAAACTTAAACACCCCAGGGATGACTTTCTGACCCCATAATCTCTTTTCCAGAATGCTTAGAGTTTTTCTTTTTAGCTATTACAATTTATAATTGTTCATTTAAGTTCCATCTTCTTCACTGGACTTCAAGTTCCAGAGGGCGGAGAAATACGTGTGTTGTTTGCTACCATATTCTTAGTAACATCCTGCCTGACACATGGTGGGGGTTCAATTAATATTAAAAAAAATGCTGAAATGTGACAGATCAAGAAATTGATCTCAGGTCTGACTTTCCATCCTTGTGTTCTTTATAATGCATACTTTTAGCAGGTTAAGAGGCAAACATAGTACAACATGTATTTATAAAACTGGTGCTTAAGTGCATCTTTATTGGCACTGTTAAAGTGAGTAAACAGCCACTGGGCACTCTGACCAAACCTCTGGGCCTTTGTGTCACTTTTAAAAGATGCTTTTCATGCTTCATGGACTGGGGGCGCTGAAGAGATTCTGAGTTAGGAATCCACCCACGTGAAAAATTCAGGACCTGGGCTTCTCAGTGATGGATTTCACACACAAACTAAATTAGGTTATGGACTGCTCTGTTAAACTATTCACCCCACCTTTAATTTATTTATCTCTGGCTTAGCCCATGAGAAAGTTTTATTTCCCACGACAGCTGTTAGCATTGTGGCTTGGTCTCTAGGCTGTTCCCTTCATGGCTACAAGATGGCTGCCACAGTTCCAGGCAGGGCAGGTGGACAACATCTGGACAAAAGCTGTCACTTTTCTATGAGTCCTCTGATTTTTCATTGGGAAGAAAAACCTTTTGAGAAGCCTCGTGTAAATATTTCTCTTTAGGGAAATTTGGCCATGACTGGGTCCCATGCCCATGTTTTAGTGGACAAGGGGCTGGCAAAATGCAAATCTGGCATTTTTAACTTCTTCATCCATATTCTTTTTTTGTGGGTTTTGTCCTCTATTAGAAAGTAGCTGGAGCTAGTCAACCAGAGATATCCTCACGAGAGCTCTTACTCCGTGAAATAGGCCAACTTAAGTTTTTACTAAAAGGTTTGATTTTAGAGTTGATTTTCATAAGGATTGAAGGGAGATTTGATAATTTAAACAATGTAGTGGCTAAGACAATAATCCCTACCCCTGCAAATGTCTCTCTCCAGTATGCCCTAAAGGTTTTTTCTAAAAATAAGATGTGTTAATTCAATCTCCCTCCTTTTTGGCAAATGGAAATCCAAAAACTGACTCTCTGTAAGAGAAAAGGCTGGAAAATCAGTTAGGAGATAAAATGCTATTTTCTGTCTTTCTCACCCTCCACATAGTTGGGTTCCTGGGATTTCCTAAATAGATCATGTACTTGTTACCTTGTGTTTTTGTTCCCCTCAGCCTATTAAAATATTACTAATCCTTCACAGAAGAGCCATCAGAACTGGGCCTTGAAATCTTTAATGATTTCCCCTCCCTTCACCATACTTCTTTCTTAGCACTTAATGCCATGTGATCCATATCATTGTAGTTTCCTCACAGTCTGTGACCTCAAGGACTCCAAAATGTAATGTCTTTTTTAAATATTTTTTTATTGAATTATAGTCAGTTTACAGTGTGTCAATTTATGGTGTACAGCACAATACTTCAGTCAGATAGGGACATAAATGTATTTGTTTTCATGTTCTTTTTCACCATAAGTTACTATAAGATATTGAATATAGTTCCCTGTGCTATACAGTATAAACTTATTTTATGTATATTAGTATCTGCAAATCTCAAATGCCCAATTTATCCCTTCCCACCCGTTTCCCCCCATAGTAACTGTAAGTTTGTTTTCTATACCTGTGAGTCTGTTTTGTAGATAAGTTCATTTGTTTCTTTTTATTAGATTCCACATGTAAGTGATATCATATGGTATTGTTCTTTCTGATTTACTTCACTTAGAATGACATTCTCTGGGTCCATCCATGTTGGTGCAAATGGCATTATTTTATTATTTTTATGGCTGAGTAGTATTCCATTGTGTAAATACACCACAGCTTCTTTATGCAGTTATCTGTCGGTGGACATTTAGGTTGTTTCCTTTTCTTGGATATTGTAAATAGTGCTGCTATGAACATTGGGATGCATGTATCTTTTGGAATTAAGGTTCCTTCTGGATATATGCCTAGGAGTGGGATTGCTGGATCATACGGTAGATCTAATTTTAGCCTTTTGATATATCTCCATACTGTTTTCCTCAATGGCTGTACCAAGCTACACTCCCACCAACAGTGTAAGAGGGTTCCCTTTTCTCCAGAGCCTCTCCAGCATTTATCATTTGTGGACTTTTGGGTGATGGCCATTCTTACTGGTGTGAGGTGATACCTCATTGTAGTTTTGATTTGCATTTCTCTGATAATTAGTGATATTGAGCATTTTTTCATGTGCCTATTGATCGTTGGTATCTCTTCATTGGAGAATTGATTGTTTGGGTCTTCTGCCCATTTTTGGACTGAGTCATTTGTTTTTCTCTTACTAAGTTGTATGAGCTGTTTATATATTCTGGAGATTAAGCCCTTGTCAGTCTCATCTTTTGCAAATATTTTTTCTACCATTCCGTAGGTTGTCTTTTTGTTTTGCTTATGGTTTCCTTTGCTGTGCAAAAGCTTATAAGTTTAACTAGGTCCCATTTGTTTATTTTTGCTTTTATTTCTATTGCCTGGGTAGACTATCCTAGGAGAACATTGCTGAGATTTATGTCAGGTAATGTTTTGCCTATGTTTTCTTCTAAGAGGTTTATAGTGTTTTGTCTTATGTTTAAGTCTTTAAGCCACAAAATGTAGTGTCTTACTTATTTTAGTACTTCTATGACCTAATGCCCTGTGTACAGTCAATGCTTGAAGTGGATTCTCCCTCCTCCCTGTATTTATACCCACTGCAATATTATTACAGTCTCTGCTTAATGATGGGAGGAATTGCAATTTCCCTCCCCCCTGAAACTGGGCTGACTTGTGGCCTGCCACAGTCCTTAGGCAAAACAGAAGTGGCAGTACGTTCATTCTGAATCTAGGCTTCAGGAGGCCTTGTATGCTTCTGCTTTCATTGTCTATCAGATAACCCTGAGTTTGTTTTCACAGCAAGCAGAAGGGGTGGGGGAGGAAGAGATAGAAACCATGGAGAGGAGAACTGAGTCTTCCCTAGACAAGCTGATGGCCAGGTGACCCCCAAACAAGTGGGAAAGCCAAGATGAGATAATTGGATCTGCCTGCTCATGTCACAGAATACCATGTACACATCTGTGAGCCTCCGGAAACCAGAAAAAAATCTCCATCCAACCTTTAGACTTGTGAACAATAGAAAATATTGCACTTTTGAGCTACTATGTTTCTCAGTGGTTTCTATAGAACAGTAACCTACTGATAGCATGTTCAGTAATTTATTGCATTGAAACCACCTTTTGTAATTGAATGAAAATTTCCATCCTTGACAAAGAAAGGTCTAATGAGAACATGTCCCAAATTCTTCATGATAAAATTACCGTAGATAGTGAACAAGCTAACAGAAAATGAGAAACAAGTTAATAAGATAATATTTCCACTTACTTTTTAAAGGTTATCTTTAAAGTATACTTGCTATGAAAATAAGATGCAAAAGTCCAAGTATAAAATCATTTAATACAAAGTACTTTCGTTCCTGGATAAAAGATTTTAATGTGCCTACAGAGAGGGTAGTAATAACATTCAAAAGTCAGATTTATTCAAAAAGCCTTTCAAGCTTTATTGTTATGCTAATGAAAATTAATTCATAAATAAAATATCAAGTTGAGATGTATGTGCTTGGCAGGTATGGTCTATTAAGGAACACAACACTTAGGTTCATAACTCCACCTCTGAGTTCTTAATACTGTATGGTTCTCTGCCAGGCCATGGGGCTTATTCTCATGTTAGAGTAACAGGTATTTGCCCAGAATCCTGACTTAACCTTGTCCTCATACAACCATAAAGATATCATCATGGAGTCTCAGCAATCTACACAGAGAGGGATCATCAGTAGCCTGGAGCTCCCTAACTTAGAAGTTTAGATTTTACGTGTGTGGGATCAGGATGCTAATCTGCACTAGGAATGCAAAAGATGTTTTTACACTCAAACTTTTGAAAACTGTTAAGGAAGGAAATATTATTCTACTTTAATCAGAATTTAAACAAATGTAAAAGATCTGTTTGCTCTTTTGTACCTAGCAAAATCAGCTTTGTGTGACTCTAAGATAAGCCACAGAGAAACTCAGTATAGGGGCTGAGTTGGTCTCATGTCCAAATCTCTTGCTTCAGGGGCAAAGCAAATGGGAGATTGAAATGGACACAGCGTTGCCCTACTCATGTTAGAATTCAAGAAAGAGGCAAATGCTTAAGTGGTGGTTCTACTCAAAGCTTTCTGTGTGCCCAGAGAAGGCATCTACTTGGAGGTAAGTCCTGAAAGTGGGAAGTTCATTGAGAGATGCTCACAACTGGAGGTGATAATACTGCAGCAATTTTTGATATGGCCCCCTAGGGTCTGGCTTTCTGTGGAATGCTCATGAATTAAAATTCAATCAACAGTATTTACTGAGTACCTGGTGCACTTGGGTTGTATGTTGGGTGGAAGGGAGCAGGAAAGGAAAGGGTACTACCTTATCCCTACTCAGAAGTTTACTGTCTTTTTGAAATGGGAGGGGAGACTTGAAGGACATTAAATACATATTGAGCAGCTCTGTGCCTCCTGCCTCATGTATATCTTCACAAGAAATTACGTAGCTGCCCCTTACCCGCTGCTGGCAGTTCTGCTGTAATAAATAGTAGACATGATGGACCAAGGCTCTGAGAATTTGTGTAACTTGACCAAGGCCACATAACTAGCAAGTGGTAAAGCGAGGATTCCAAATGAGGTGTGACTCCAAAACTCATGCTCTTTTCACTACACTACACTACAGAAGAGCTAGAAGAGTAATTTTTGTGACTCTAGTGCTGTATCTGTGAGAAAGTACGTATACCTACACATTTATGTAGATGCTTTTCCAGGGCAGATTGCCCCCCACCGAAGTACAATTTCCTGAGGGCCAGGCTGCTGGATTTTGAGTCCAATCGCATCCAATCGCTTTTTGTGGGGAAATAATATATTTTCCTTAAAAAAAAATTCCCACAAATTTTGCATATCAGCTCAGCTCACAGCATTAGAGATGCATGGGAATCGAGGGGATTTTTTTCCAACTGTAGATTTTAGGGAGTCTAAAATATTAGAATCCCTCCAGAAATTGAAGCAATTATGTCCAATGCCATTGGTTTTGGGGCACTGTTAAGAGAAGTCATTGACCTAAGTTATATTAATGATGGAGTGTGTAATTAGTAAAGGTAAATTTTTTTAGGCAAAGGGTGCTCTGATTACCCTCAGGAGACATTTCTCAGATACCACTTCAGGGCAAAGATGACTAGCAGTAAACTTTCTGCTTCGTGTAGTTTGTGGCAATTTAAAACTGCTTACGTATATGGCCTTCTTAAAAAAATACTTAGATGTAACTTACATGCCATAAAATTAATCCAATCAAAGTGTACAGTTTAATGGCTTTAAGTATATTCATAGTTATGAAACTACTGCCACAATATAAGTTTAGAATATTTTCCTTAAGAGTCCCTGTACCAGATTTTAAAATCCATTCTTCATTTGATGAATATTTGAGTTGTTTCCACTTTTTGGCTGTTATGAAGGTTGCTATGAGCACTGTGCACGAGTTTTTATGTGGACATACGTTTTCATTTCTCCTGGGTGTCTCCCTAGGACTAAAATTGTTGGGTCATATGGTAACTCTATACTTACCATTTGAAAAACTGCCAAATAATTTTCCAAGTCGCTGCACCATTTTACATTACTGCTAGCAATGAACGAAGGTTACAATTTTTCCAGATTTTTCATTAACAGTTGTAATTGTCTGTTGTTCTGATTTTAGCCATCCTAGTGCATGTTGGGTTGTGTATCATTGTGGTTTTGACTTGTGTTTCCCTGATAACTAATGACGTTGAGCATCTTTTCATGTGCATGTTGGCCATCTCTATCTTCTTTGGGGAAATGTCTTCTCAAATCCCTTGTTCATTTCTAAATTCCCTTGTTTGTTTGTTTGTTTATTTATTATTGTGTTAGAGTTCTTCAAAATGTATTCCAGATACAGGTCTCGTATCAAATGTATGATTTTCAGTTGTTTTCTCCTGTTGTATGGATTGACTTTTCACTTTCTTGATGGTATTGTTTGTAGCACCAAAGTTTTTCATTTTGATAAAGTTCAGTTTATATGTCTTTAATTTTGTTGTTTGTGCTTATAGTATCGTATCTAACTTCCTGGTATCATATCTAACATTGTATAATCCCAGGTCACGTAGATTGACCACTGTGTTTTTCTCCTAGGAGTCCTATACTTTTCGCTCTGACATTCAGGTTGTGGATGCATTTGAGTTAGTTTTTGTGTATGATATGGGACAGGGGTCCAGATCTCTTCTTTGGCATGTGGATATCTATTTGTTCCAGTACTGTTTGTTGAAAAGACTATCCTCTCCCTCATTGAATTGTCCTGCCGCCCTGGTAGAAAATCAACTAACCATAAATTTAAGAGTTTTTATTTGTCCTTTCAACTTGTTTCACTGATCTATATGTCTATTCTTATGCCATTACTACACTGACTTGACTGTAGATTTATAGTAAGTTTTGCAGTTGGAAAGTATGAGTCCTCAAACTTTGTTTTTCTTTTTTCAGTATCTCTTGGTTATCTGGGTCCCTTGCATTTGCTTATAAATTTTAGGATCAGCTTGTCAATTTCTATTTTTAAAAAAAGTCAAGTTGGGATTTTGATAAGGAGTATGTTGAACTTGTGGATCGAATTGAGGAATACTGCCATCACAACAGTAAGTTTCTAACCCATGAACATGGGTTATCTTTACATCCATTTAGCTATTCCTTAATACCTTACAGCAGTGTTTTGTAGTTTTCAGTATATGGGTCTCCTTTTTGAGGATCTGTGATACTCCTCTTTGAGTACCTACTCTGTTCCTTCTGGTTTAGAGCATAGAGGGACAAAGCATTGTTTACTGCTGGGCATTCCTCCAGTCCATAAGAAGCTCTGTAAGTCTCTGAGGTTCCCCTCCTACCCTCCTCACTGTGAGTCTGGCAGAGTCTAAGCATGTCCCTCTCTCTCCCATAAACTCATGAAAGCCCTAGACTTCTGTTCATAAGCTCTGTTCAACCACACAGCTGTCAAAATTTCGTGTGATAACTCACAAGTTTGTAACTAACATGTTGCTAGATGTAATTTACATTTGAAGAAGGCTCATAGGCTTGCCATTAGTTGATAGGTTACAGCTCTTGTTCAGGAAAGTTAGACTTCCCTTATTTCACTTTTACATCTGTGACTACCTAGTCCATTTTTTTTCCTAGATTGAGATTCTCCTAAATCACTGGGGCTTAGAAGTCTAACCAGCACTTAAAGAAGGGCTTAAGAATGGGATGAAATGCCTGCCTTGGAGCAAGTAGTCATGCAGGAACACGCACTCTTCAAAGACCAAATCTGCTTGAAGGTAGGATTCCTCCAGGAGAAGCTCTGCTAACACATAGAAGTGGAGAGAGATGGTGGGAGAGGGTAGGTGAGTTATGATGTGTTGGATGTTTGGAAATCATAACAAGGTGACAAAATATGGGGCTTTCTTTCTGTGACATTTCAGGATGCTTGTGAGAGAGCCATTTGCAATATGGGAGACAGCATGATTTTGTAGAATGTGCAAAGTTTTTATTGTCAAGGAGTAAAATCCTGAATCTGACAACCTTCATGGCTTTGGGCAGTGTTACTTCTTACCTTTGGAGCTTCAGCTTCCTTAAGTCAACACTGGAATTTCAGTACTGTATATCCAGTGCCTACCCCAAAGTGAATGCTGCTGTGCTTACCAAGGTCTTCTCCATGGTGATGTTGTTGTTGTGAGGGTTATGTTGGGGCCCTCAGGGAAAAAAAGGGTAGATTTTCAGTTGCCAGTCATGTTAGTGGAGGAGAGATATGGATTGGAGAGAAAGTAGGAGAGGTCAGTCACCAAAAAGGGTGCCATTGTACATAGAACACTTCTGGAGGTGGTGGTGAATTGACTGGCATTTACGAAGCAAAAGAAGGAACTGCTCCATTTTCTCTTCAGTTTTCAAGCTCCAACTAGCAAGTGAAAGTAACCAGAACTGGAGTCCTGGGCATGAATTGTTGTGGTGGCACCTAGTAATGTGAGGACAGCAGATATTAGGGACAGCATTTCAGACTGGCCGGAAGCAAAGACACTACGTTTCCCCTGCTGGGGAACCACTAGCAGTTTTCTAAGACATTTTGGAGAAATCAGCATCCAAGAGCAGTTGTGGAGTCCTCCAGCCTCCAGGAGGCACAGTGCAATTCTGGTTCTAATGGTGAGGACAACCAACTAGAACTGGTGCTTCTTACTGATGCATGAGGGGATTGAGATATATATATAGATACATATATCACACACACACACAGTGACAAATATTAGAGGTGTGGTGTGTGTAGTGTGGCAAACGTAATGGCACTTAATTTGATCAGATGGAATGTAACTTTTTTTTACCCTGCATTGAGAATTAGAGTATGTATTTATTCAAAGTATCTGACGTGGTAGATAATCAATAAGTGATAGTTATGAATTTCCTGAAACTAAGATCAGTATTCTCCTTTTTCTTAAAACTGGATTTAATTTGTAGTAAAATCTAATCAAACTTGCATTAATCAAATATGTCTACTTATCTGTGATGTGATTTCATATTGATGAAACTTTATTACAACCATTCCTGAACTCTGAGGAAGGCTGGCCTTCCTTTTTTTTTTTTTTTTTTTTAGTAGCAGGAAGCAATGAGAGGGTCCATACGTCCAAAAATATAGACCTAGGGGTGACTTAAGACAAAATGACAATGTACACAATGGGATTCTATTAATTATTAGATTAAGCCACACTTCATTCATAGACAAAATATCAGTACTGAAGAACATAAGATTACTTAGCAGTGTCTTTATAAGTCTAGTTCTGATGGGTTTAGAAGGACTGCTCCTAATAAATTATCCATTATTCTCCAGGAAACTTCCATTTTTAGGGTCCTTTATAGATGTAAGAAAACTCTTTGTATTTGCATATTTTTACATTTTATGTGAAAATTAAAACTGTCTGTATTTCTTCTTTCTAAGCTTTCAATCATAAAAAATTTCACCCTCATCCATAATCCTACTTTAAGTATAAGCACTATTAATTTGATATGCAGAGGATGATCTTAAAAACTTTTAGAACACTCCCAGATCAAATGACCATTCAATTTTTACAGCAGTATTTCTCAAAATGAATTGTTTACTGTAATATAAAGAGTATACATTATCTGTGGCAAATGACAATTCAGTGGGTAACATGTGCCCAATCTACCTCAAAATGGCTCTGGTTATAATGTATCTGACTGGTGAGGTCACTACAATGTCAAGATTTTTGAAACTGATTATTAGATAAAAATTTTATAATAAAAACTATTACTTCAGTGCATTAAATTGCAATTGGGAAAGTATGTAGTCATCAATTAATTCATATATTAGGAGGAAAGAAGTCGAAGAGAATGCCTCTAGGTGTTGGCACTTGTGTCAGTGTGGGTCCTTGCATGTAAAAGAAATTTATTGGGGAAACATCCTGTGAAGAATAAAGAGAAGGGGAAGCAGAAGTAGGCAGGGAAAGTCATCAGACTATGATCCAGGTCTGACCTCTATGAAAGGAGAGAGACTTGGGGAGGAAGTGCCTCAGACTGAATTGCAGCTCTGAGAAATCCTTGGCCAGCCTTCATCAGATCCTAAGGTGCACCACAAGCTCTTTGGGTTAAAATATATGAAGTTTGGAAATACTGTTAATCTGTGAAAGTCAGCTTCAAATGTTTTAGATATAGTCTTTTACAATATTTTTCAAATCTTGAATATTTTATATATGTTACACATTTAAGAACAACAAAATAACTGGGATTATTTTAATATGTGAACCAAACATAAAAAATATAAGCATGTAGGTAATTATTTTCATGCTACTAGGGGTATGTGTGTGTGCGTGTGTGTGTGTTATGTGTATGTGAGAGAGAGAGAGCGCTCTAGTGAGCGCCTCTTATGCATAATTTAATGACTTCTTGGCTTCTTTTATTCCAGCCACTACTGAAATGACTAGTTTGACACAGGCTAGCTTTGTATAGGTACAACTCTTGTTTCCTATCATGGGACTCTTGATGCCATTATATGGGATGCCCAAGGGCACCTGTTTGGCACTCTGACAAGTGCACACCTGTAAGCACAGCCTAGAAGTACAAGAGAGGTTATGTCTGTGGTCCTGTCTTGAGCAATGGAGGAAGGTACTTGATGAATAAATGCTGCCCCTTTTGTTCACTGGGTGGCTGGTTCTGAAAGTTGCAAGGGTCTTTAGACAACCAGTTGTCTGTTGTGGTAGAAAACATATCCTCAGATTGCCTTCCCCTACTTCCATGTTTCGTTCTTCTATCCTAAAATCCTGCTCCCTGGCATCGTATGTTCTAATTCATGTCCCGCTCTCAACCTCTGCTTTCACGGCAACTTGGGTCAAGTCTTGAGGCAAAGACAGCCTTGTTTAATGGTGGTGTAACTGTAATTCTTATGACTATGATTGTGCTGTTATTGGTGCAATCTTTATGGAAACTATTGGATATTTAGAAAAATGTCAATTTAAACATTGGGATGAGCCTCTTTGCATAAGTATTTCTCTGACTGATTTGCTCTAAGGTTTATAAATCCTCTGGCTTTCTTTCTGGGACTTGGTAGCAGATTACACTTCTCTGTGATCTTTGAAGTGAGGCATGGCCCTAAGATTTGCTCTAACCAATGAAAGATGGATGGAAGGGAGAAGGATCAGGCACAAGTTTTATGAGCCAAGACATGGTTTTTTATATTTCTACCCTCTTGCCATAGGGACGATAAAATATTGACGAGAGTATATTTTTTCATCAAACTGGGTATCAGAGCAACAGTGATCAGCAGATCTACCTGTTGCTGCATTGAACATGTAGTATTAGCAAGAAATAAACTTTGTCATGTTGAACTACTGGGACTTTTCAGTCATTTGCTGTGGTTTACAGGTCAGGATGGGCCAGGTTATAATGCAGTGTCACAACACATGTGTGCACACACACACACTCTATGTACCAAGCATTGCTCTAAGGATTTAAAAAAGAAAAGCTGTTAAAAACAATCATGCAGTAGCCAATGAAGTGAATGAAATGAGCTTCTCAACTGTAAAATCATAATTGTATCTAAGGTTGATATGTAACAACGTGCTCAAGATGATCTTGCTGGTAAGTCAAAAAGCCAGGAATCAAACTTCAGAACCCTATTTCTAATACCTACACCAGTGTTTCCTGGTATGGATATAGATTGTTGGTGATCCCTGGTGCTCTATCAGGTAGCAGACAGAGGATTAATGACTTCTCTCACCTATTTCACAAATTTTTCATTGAGATTATTAATTGTAAATAGTTACATAAATTATATAAAAAAATGCATCCTGTTAACAGGTGTAGCTAATATTAACTAATAAATTGCACAGGTGCTAGGATGGACTGCATTTAAGAACACAATCATGAAGAACATAAGATATCTGAAAATAAATAGTAATTTCTCTTTACTGTTATATCAACAATTTTCTGAAGTTTGCAATTCCACAGTAGTGCAAAAGTTGTTCTTAAAGAAATGGAAGCAAATAAAGTAGTGATAAAATAGGAGTTAATTACTACAACTCAAAATAATGTAAATACTGTATAGTACTGCAGTGAATGTAAAAAAAAAATGAGTATCTACTAAAAAGTGATTTGGTTAGTGTAATGATTTTTCCATAAACAACCAAGGAAAGATGAGGACGAAGCTGAATGTTGATTTTTATTGGATGGAACCACAATACAGTCTTAGGAAGCTGTCATGAGACCCTGAATGTTTTTTCATGGCTTTCTAGCAAAGCACAATGACCTCTCTAGCAAAATAAAATTTTTTCCAGGAAAAGTCTAAAATAATGCTTAGAGTACAAAATTGATTGTCACTAAGACAGAAAAAAGACCAAAACCTTAGCAGCATTGTTCAAAGTTACAATACTTACAGAAAACACAAAAACAATCCCTGCTCCTGCTAAGAAGCTTGTAACACCACTCATAAAGTTGACAAATAAAGCTTATACAGAAAGGAAAAGCTATAGGCACAATTTCTTTGTTAAAAAGACATTTTGGTCATTGCCTTATATCAGTGGCATACAACATGGAAAAGCAATTACTGTCACTTGTGTGCGGGCAGATAATTTGCTTTTATATTTGGACAAAACCAATTCCAGCATATTTTGTGTAGCACATGAAGAAATTTCCAGGCACTGCTTTTTGTCCCATTTATCACTAAAACTCATTTTGTGAGCCGTGTTATCAAGGAGAAACCTTTTCAATAGTAGTTAAGTGGGAAAAAAAAGGTGCCCTGGGATCAGTATTGTCAGAACAGCACTTGTGAACGAGGAGTATTGCTACCTGAATGAAATTGCACTAGAATCAGATCCACGCGCCACTTTACTCACAGGGAACAGTTGTGGGTCAGTATGATGTGGGAAGGATATCCTCCCTTTGCTTCAGTGGAACAATGCTCTACCTTTCTGAGCTAGGGTCCCCACAAAAATGAGATGGCATGCTCAAAGTAGGACAATTCAAGGAAGGTTTGTTAACAAGGGAACTATTTGCAAACATGTGGTTGGAGAACTGCAGGGCCACTGTAGCAACCCAGGGCTTAGTGAGAGCCAACTCATTACAGTGTTCTCACTCCTTTTTGTAGGTCTCACCAACTTCATATAAATATTGATGACACAGGGCTAAGGAATGTGCTAGGGTTCCTGTATTTAGACGCCTGCTGGGTGAAGTCTCTGCCCAACCCAATTCCAGCAATGTCATGGCCAAGAATTTCACACCGACTCTGATCTGCTTTGTACCAGCATCGACTTGCCCTAGGTTTGTGCTGAGTCTCTTGCTTCCTGCCTGGGTCTTCTGCTGTCACTCATGGGGGACCCTGAGAGCACCCACTGGGTATCCCCATATTCATCTAAAAAGTAAGGGGAGTTAGTGCCTTAAGGAGCAAAGCTCAGCCAGTGAGGGATGGAAGTCAACAAATACCTTTAATCCCTTGGGAGGCTGTTTTGAGATGTACCCCATGTACTCGTCAGAAGGTTCCCACGATATCTAACACCAACCGCCCACAGCAGTTAAATCCAGTCAATAATACATCCTTGTATTGACTTTCCCTCCTCTATTTCAATGTAGATAATACCCAGAAGGGATAATATCTGCAATTACCTCTAGGAAGGAAACATTCTTCCTCACCCTGATGCCATTAAGGGCTTAATTTTAGGCATTAGCATCTTTGGTGGGGAAGGCCATATCAGAAATTTTGGAGGCACAACTGTCCTCCTCTGGATCCAGACAACCACACATAAAGCTGAAGTTTAGTTAGTTTTATATACCAATATGTTACTTAGAGTGAAGGGCTCCAAGCCCAGGTGAGGTGGTCTCAGCATATATCCAGGTTAGGCTGAGTAATTTACATGTATAATGTGACTGCAAGTTACAACAGTTTCCTTAAGGCTCATTTATCCTCCAGAGTCCACAGTCTTTACTTATCATCCTCACATTCTCTGGGACAGTGGCACCTGATTCAAAAATATTCCTAAACTCAGCTGTAAAATTAAAATAGGAGTCAGTGTTCTAATATTTCCTGGAGTTGTGCTAACAAGCTCTTAAACTAGCTCTAAGGTTCACGCTCTAGTAGATGACCTGTTTTTCTTCTTTTCTAGCAGCTTGTAGAATTTTGTATCTAACCTTAAACAATGATGTTTCAATGTGGATAATTTTCCTATCAAATCCTTCAGTGGTGGAAAAATCTTTTCTAGCGTTTTTGATAACTTCTTCCTCCTTTGCTTATCTTTTTCTGAAATTCCTCTTATCTAGAGGAATAATCCTAAAGATTCAACACTCCTGCCTCATCTTATCTTATTTTTCCATGTTTTAGGTGTAGATACTGGGAACTTTAAAAAAAAAAAGGCAATTTGAAAAGATAATATCCTTAAACTCGTTTTCTTTGGGGGGTTATTTTAGGTGGGAAATAAAAGGACTTTAAAAGATCAAATATTTTGATTCAATTGAGTCATATCTATTTGAAGCTTAACTGTTTTGTTTGTTTCCTTGCCTGCTGTTCATCTGGTAGTCCTAATAGTTGAGTTTAATCTGTTCATTTTTGTGGTGTTTACTGGTAAATTTAGGTATTTCTAGCAGCTTATTTTGTATTGTCTTTATTATCTATTTTCTTTTTTTTCCTTCCTTGCTCTCTCTTGGTTGGTAAAATTCTATTTCTTCCCCCTCACTGATTTAAACTTTAAACAGACATTTAAAATTTATAGTTTATAATAAAGTCTATAATTATACAGCGTGTCATTATGTGCTGGTGTTTTCTCCTTGAAGATACCAAAGTCACCCTTTCCGTCTTTTCCATTAATGTTTACAGACTTAGTGTTACCTTTGAAATAAGATTTCATTTATTAGTTGTATTTACCAATTTTTTTTAGTGAAGTATATTCAGTTTACAATGTTGTGTCAATTTCTGGTATACAGCATAATAGTTCAGCATACATATGCATACATATATTTATTTTCGTGTTCTTTTTCATTATAGGTTACTATAAGATATTGAATATAGTTCCCTGTGCTATACAGAAGAAACTTGTTCACCTTATTTTATATATAGTAGTTAGTATCTGCAAATCTCAAACTCCAGTTCCCACCCCCTTTTCCCCAAAGTTTGTTTTCTATATCTGTGAACCTATTTTTGTTTTGTAAATCAGTTCATTTGTCTTTATTTTTTTAGAATCCACATATAAGTGATATCATATTGTATTTTTCTTTTATTTAGAATGACAATCTCCAGGTCCATCCATGTTGCTGCAAATGGCATTATTTTATTATTTTTTATGGCTGAGTAGTATTCCATTGTATAAATATACCACAGCTTCTTTATCCAGTCTTCTGTCAGTGGACATTTAGGTTGTTTCCATGTCTTGGATATTGTAAATAGTGCTGCTATGAACATTGAAGTGCATGTTTCTTTTTGAGTTAAAGTTCCCTCTGGATATATGCCTAGGAGTGGGATTGCTGGATCATATAGTAAATCTAATTTTAGTTTTTTGAGGACTCTCCATACTGTTTTCCATAATGGCTGCACCAAACTACACTCCCACCAACAGTGTAAGAGGGTTCACTTTTCTCCAAAGCCTCTCCAGCATTTATCATTTGTGGACCTTTGAATGATGGCCATTCTGACTGGTGTGAGGTGATACTTCATTGTAGTCTTGATCTGCATTTCTCTGATAATTTTCAATTTTGAGCATTTTTTTCATATGTCTATTGACCATTTGTATGTCTTCATTGGAGAATTGTTTGTTTAGGTCTTCTGCCCATTTTGGATTGAGTTGTTTGTTTTTAATTAAGTTGTATGAGCTATTTATGTATTCTGGAAATTAAGCCCTTGTCAGTCTCACCCTTTGCAAATATTTTCTCCCATTCCGTAGGTTGTCTTTTTGTTTTGCTTATGGTTTCCTTTGTTGTGCAAAAGCTTATAAGTTTAAACAAACTATAAGTTTATTTTTGCTTTTATTTCTATTGCCTGGGTAGACTACCCTAGGAGAACATTGCTGAGATTTACGTCAGATAATGTTTTGCCTATTTTTTTTGTTCTAGGAGGTTTATAGTGTCTTGTCTTGTGTTTAAGTCTTTAAGCCATTTTGAGTTTATTTGTGTGTATGGTGTGAGGGAGTATTCTGACTTCATTGATTTACATGCAGCTGTCTATATTTACCAATATTTTGCTTAGTTTTTGCTCACCATTTCTTTTGCATTCCGTTCTTTCCTGTCTTCTTGCTGTGGGAATGATTTAATAGCATTTACCATCCACAGAACCTTACTGAAAGGAAGAGCTTAGTCCTTCTGCATCTGAAAATAGCCTACTGTTCCCATACTCTTGAGTAGTAATCTGGCTGGTTTAAAGTCTACGCATTTAATATTGCCCCAGAATTTTGAGAATTTCAGTCTATTTTCACCTGTAACTTATTTATGTTGATGGGATTTCTTCTGTCTGTCTTGTGAGGTGGATGAGACAATATATATAAAAGCATGGCAACTAGACTAAGATAATCTACAGACTATCATGAAGTCTATAGTTTCTCTAGGTTTGGATTTACTTTTATTAATTCTACTTAGATCTTGATTAAAACCTTTCTAGAAATGAAGAAAAACTCACATATTCAGACTGAAAGTACATAGTATTATTTTTCACATTGCTTCAACTCTCATCTCCTGGAATTTGTTAGACTCTGGGGCTTCTATGTTCCCACTTCTTCCACATATTTTTTGCATTATTTCTGGACTGTTCTCTGAGTGAATTTCTCAGGATTAATTC
The DNA here is from genome assembly GCF_048564905.1 of Vicugna pacos. Lineage (NCBI taxonomy): Eukaryota > Metazoa > Chordata > Mammalia > Artiodactyla > Camelidae > Vicugna > Vicugna pacos. Next base: position 19,531,104 of record NC_132992.1, on the reverse strand, counting down.
TTTAACTGTCTTACATCAGGAGTTTATCTCACATATGTGTGACTTTGAGAGAGGCTCACAAACCTGTCCAGGCCATTTCTCAGACAGAACTACAAATTAATAGACTTACTACTCATCACAAAAAAATCCCCCAATTTAAGTTGAATGATAACAGTAAGAAGGAGATGTGATCAGTGTTTAAATAATATTTCCCTACAATTGTAATTTTAAAACCTTGCTAAAATATGTTTAAGTCTTGATATTCTCATTTTACTTAGAATTTGGAGAACACTTTTAATCCCATGTGAAGATTTTCATCTCAAACTTTTCCTCATTTATGTTATTTTGCTGCTGCTCCTGTTTTGTTATTCCTGAAGATCTGTAATGATAGAAATGGGGGGAAATGGATATCTACTCTTTCACCTCATCTTGACATTTACTTTGGCTCATTTTCTCTGCACTCAAGGAGAACTTATCAACTGTGTCTTCTATGTCACTGGTTCTGTTATCTGCAGTTTGAATGCTATTTGTTTCTCCTTCCAATAGGACTTCAAATTATTCTACTACATTTTTAGTTTTTTTTCATTTTAATTCTTTTTCTTATATCACATATTGAATTTCTTATAACTTTTGGTTTACATTCCTCAGGGACCACATTTTCATGCATTTTAGTGAGGATGACAGGACTTTTTTTTTAAATTTTTTGTTGAAGTGTAGTTGATTTACAATATTAGTTTCTGGTGTACAGCAAAGTGATTCAGTTATACAGATATCTATTTTTTCAGATTCTTTTTCATTGCATGTTATTACAAGAAATTGAATATAGTTCCCTGTGCTAATACAGTAGGACCTCATTGTTCATCTGTTTTATATATAGTAATGTGTATCTTCTAATCCAAAACTCCTAATGTATCCCTCCTCCCTCTTTCCTCTTTGATAACCATAGTTTGTTTTCTATGTCCATGAGTCTGTTTTTGGTTTGTAGATAGAATTTGTATCTTTTTTTTAATGTTCTACATAGAAGTGATACCATATGATAATTTGTCTTTCTCTGTCTGATTTGCTTCATTTAATATGATAATCTCTAGGTCCATCCGTATTTCTGCAAATGGCATTATTTCTTTTTTTTTTAAACTTTTTTAATTGATTTATAATCATTTTACAATGTGTCAAATTCCAGTATAGAGCACAACTTTTCAGTTATACATGAACATCTATATATTCATTGTCACATTTTTTTTTCTCTGTGAGCTACCATAAGATCTTGTATATATTTCCCTGTGCAATACAGTGTAATCTTGTTTATCTATTCTACAATTTTGAAATCCCAGTCTATCTCTTCCCACCCCCTGCCCCCTTGGCAACCACAAGTTTATATTCTATGTCTGTGAATCTATTTCTGTTTTGTATTTATGCTTTGTTTGTTTGTTTGTTTGTTTGTTTTTAGATTCCACATATAAGCGATCTCATATGGTATTTTTCTTTCTCTTTCTGGCTTACTTCACTTAGAATGACATTCTTCAGGAGCATCCATGTTGCTGCAAGTGGCGTTATGTTGTCAGTTTTTATGGCTGAATAGTATTTCATTGTATAAATATACCACCTCTTCTTTATCCAGTCATCTGTTGATGGACATTTAGGCTGTTTCCATGTCTTGGCTATTGTAAATAATGCTGCTATGAACATTGGGGTGCAGGTGTCATCCTGAAGTAGGGTTCCTTCTGGATACAAGCCCAGAAGTGGGATTCCTGGGTCATATGGTAAGTCTATTTCCTAGTCTTTTGAGGAATCTCCATAGTGTTTTCCACAGTGGCTGCACCAAACTGCATTCCCATCAGCAGTAAAGGAGGGTTCCCTTTTCTCCACAACCTCTCCAGCATTTGTCAGCAAATGGCATTATTTCATTCTTTTTTATGGCTGGGTAGTATTCCATTGTGTCTACATACTGCATCTTTTTTATCCAGTCATCTGTTGATGGACATTTAGGTTGTTTCCATGCAAGGCAAGATATTTTTCTTACAATAATTTTCTAAGTTTTATAGAAAGTAATTTTTGGGAAGCTTGCTCCTCTTGAGTTTATAATGATAATTTATTTTTTAGTATGCTTTTCACTGGTTAGACAGAAGAAAATGAATATTAGAGCTTTCTTGACTAAAGATGTGTTTAAATGTGTTGTATGAATTGCATTCAGCCCTGTTCACATCCTCTTATCAGAGCTACAGCTGGAAGGATGCAGTCTTGCATGGCCCCTGCACAATTATTAGTGTTTTCAGATTTTTCTTTACCTTAGTTCATTAGTGATAAGAAGTGTCTTACTCTACCCTTGCTGCATGGTTCTAGGATAGTTTATATTTAATATAACCTAGAAGAATATCATCTCTGTCAGAACACTGTAGGCAGGAGAGGTGAAGAACCCAGCTGGTGGCAAATGCTGGGATTATAGTTTTATAATTGGTTCCAACACTCCTATTTTCTCCTCTACTGTTTTATTGGAACTAGAGTTTTTGAATATTTGTAGAAAGATGTACTGATGGGGGTCAAGAGGGACACAGTACTTGACTTGTAGGTAATGATTTTTGAGACAAAGTTGGCTGCTGAATAATTTATTATATAAACCTTTATCTATAATCTAGACTATAGGAGAGGGTTGAAGCATATATCCACTTCCATGCTGGTGGAGTCCCTCTGTAAGTAGACTTGGTGCCTTTACAGATTTTTTCATTGGTAAGTTGAGAAGAACTCCAGAGACTATCAGAAATCACAAGTTCCTTACTACTGCTCTAAAAGCCTGTATGTTCTTTGTTCTTCTCACTCCGCCTATGGAACTTTTCCATTATTGCTCAAGTTAATCTCTCTAAAGTGCAATTCTGATCATCATTTTTTTTTCAAAGTCTCCAGTGATTATATTTCTGTAAGCGATGGGTAATTTCTTATCCTTGTGTTCCATGTCTTGTGTAACTGGAAAGGTAGGTCAAGAGAATCTTTTCATAGTACTTTTATATTAGAGCTTATGTTCTGGTCTAACTTGCTTATAACTCACTTGAAAGTGTCAGGTTTGTTTTGTTTGTTCTACAGTATTCATACCATTTGATCCATGCTGAATGCCTTCTGCTTTCTCTGTCTGATAATTCTTGGCCATCCTTCAATACTCATTTGAGATATCATCTTTAATAGCATATCATCTGTACTTCACATAGCTGGATGTTGAAGCCCTAATGGCCCTTTGCATTTCTCTTTTCTCTTATGACATGTATACCATCAGGTAATGTTTTGAAGAGGGACTGAATCTTTAACATTATTAGTATGTCTGTACTATACGTAGTTAACAGTGTCTTATACTCTATAAGGCTTCATAAATGCTATTCAGTACTTTTGGTCTTTGGGTCCAATTTACAAGTTGGAAAGTTCTAGAGTTTTCACTTATGCTTGTAATCATATAACCCAAAGTCTTATGTTCTATGACTCAAATGTCTTCTTTCTCCTTAAATGTATTGCCCCTCCAGAATTATACAGAAATGAATTTGTCTCTCTTTTAGAGGTTGATAAAATACCCAAATTTTTTTTAGCAAATGTAGAAACTGTCTGATCCTGTGATTGTAGAAGGGCTCAGAAAATAAGATTCGGTAAGTCTGGGAGTCTATGCAAATATCCAGTGCCCTCTGGGTTTATAGCTGAAATACAGACTGAATTGCCTCAGTATGCACAACTGTCAGCAAGAACAACAGATATGTAAGCAGCTTGTTGAATTTGAGATCAGGGATTCTAAAGTTCTTAGTGAGCAAGAGATAGCCAATGATCCATAGTTAGCTCTCAGAATTAAGTAACATTCTGTTATCAAATACCTCAAGTATCGTTCATGACTTTGTAGAACATTCCAGGACTTGGTAGATCGGGGATAATCACTTACCTGAGTCAACTTCTCAGAATCAACTCCCAAACACTTCACGGAGATCTTCCTTACTTGTAACAAGAATAGAAAGTTGTTTTATCAAGCATGGTACATATGAATTAAGTGTAGAAAGATTACTCTGGTAGCCACGTGGAGGCTGGGCTGCAAAGACTAGACAGTAGATGCCAGCACACCAGTCTAAATGATCACAGCTTAAACTCAATCCAATGCAATGAGAAGAGGATGAAGAATGCATTGGAAAGATGAGGTAGACTAAAACCATGCTGTCCTCTGTCTCACCTGCTTATTTGCAGTTTTCAAAGGTGATTGTCTGCAAGGTTTCTAGTTTGGGAAATTGAGGCAGCTATGTTGTTAATGGAAATGGAACCACAAGAAAAGGAGGCTGCTTTCCTTGTCTGTTTCTGTGGAAGCAATAAGAGATGCTCTTCTCCCCAGTTGGGACTTTTAGAGAATCACTAGAAGGATGAGACAAATAAAGAGGGGAAAGTTTGGGAGCCTGGCAAACTTTAGGTAGATTTGAGCTAGAGAACCAGTGCAATTTAGGCCTGGGATTTTCTGAGTTACTTGATTCTCAGTACAGTATACATCTTGATTATGGGAAAATTACTGTCCCTGGAGTTAGAACAAATTAAGTCTGGGGCCAAAGGCAGTTCATAATTGTGCTACTGAAGAATGGTTGTGGATGTCAAAGACACTGAGACATACTGATAAACTGTGCAAATGATGAAATTGAGTTCATGAGCTAAACTGCGTGGAGTTCTTGGTAAGATGTGCTGAGAACATCAGTGCAGACTTGCTAGTGATTTCAGAGCAAACTGATTATTCTGCAAATACAGGATTAATTTAGGACAGGGTGGCAATCTGAATAGTGATCTCTCAGTCCCTTAACCTTAAAATTTTTACAATAAGGTGGATGAAGAGTGAAAGATGTGACCCATCTATCTCAGGAAGAGAGTCATAAGCCTCGGCTAGGAAAGCACCACTACCATTCCAAACCTGAGCACATCTTCAGAGACATGGGTCCAAATATTGGGTCAGTCAGTAGGGAGGGCTGTTCTATGTGTTGGAAATATCATGAGGTATCCAAAAAGCAGACTGTCTTCAGAGTTTTACTAAGACCAAGGAAATAATCCTTTACCTTTGGCCAAGGGGGGCAATGCCGACTTCAAATAATGAATATTTAGGGCTTATAACCATCAGCCTCTACTTTTCCACTGCAGTTTATAAGCAATATTCAGCACCTCAGTATCATGAAACAGAAGAACAACGTTTCAGAATTTTGTCCTAATTAATCGAAAGCATTTAGTTACTCTTACAAACATTTGAAAACCTCTAAATGTAGTCTGAAGCTTTTCACTTATGTATTAGAGGGCTGAAAAGATCTCACTTTATGAAATAACTTCTAACATAAATGAGATACATATATATGTATATGTACATATATATATGCAGGAGAAGAGCTATAAATTGATTCATTTTTAACAAATGATCGATGGAATTATAGATAGTAAGATTTTAGCTGAAGCTCCTATTACCAAATTAAGGAGACACCCTAATGATTTCCTAATTAACCAATCCAAAACAAAAAAAGTGGGATGCTTCTGCTCAGAGCAGAGATAATGAAAAAGCATTTGAGAAAACTGAAATTTCAAAGACAGTCACTAGTGCTCTGGTGACCAGGGCAGATGAGAATTTGACTCAACATATGAAAGCCCCAATAGCACACAGGAATTCAGGAAGGACTGGCAGAAAACCATAGCTGCAGGATCCTGAGAAAGGGAGGTAAAGATGATGGTGTGGGAAAGATAAAACAATGTAAGTTCTATAGTAAAGGAAAACTCTCTAGGATTCAGAGGGTTAAAAGCCACTTGAAGGTTAAGAGACTAAGGGTCCAGCGATACCAGTTTTCTCTGGCCTTCTCAAGGGCACAACAGGCATGACAGTCTCTCGGTTACTTTGATGAAGATAGGTGGGCTGTGGAAGGGATGAGAAACCAAGGGCAGAAGGGGCTGGGTGATGAATGGAATTGAATAATGAATCAGGATTGTCTGTAACTTAAACCACTTTACGAATGCATCAGTTGGGTCCTTCAGACAGCAGAGGCAGAGATGAAGTTAGGAATGAAAAAGATGTATTGGCCAGTAATACCCATGAAAGGAAAAGGGAGGTGACAGGATTGAACAGAGGGAGCTGTTTGACCATGCGTTACTGACCATCTCTCCCAGCCAAATCATGAGCTCCTGAGCAAAGTTGCCCATTACTAGGTTTTCTGTTGGGTATAATTGGTAAGGCTCTTTTACCACACAGTCTTGTGCAGCCATTGGCTGGGACCAACCCCCTTTAAGAGCATGATCTCAGCTCAGAATGTGAGGCAGATGTGAAGGGGACTATCAACTAGCCACACTCCTCACATCTGGACAGTCATTTCCTGGAGGGAGATCTGAACAGCACAGCCACAGGTTACCCATGTGCCAGAGTTATTCCTCTACATCTTTTTGGGGGAGCAGCTGATCTTGAATTTCGGTGAACCACTTACACTGAGGGAAAATTTAGAAGGAAGTTGGTGGTATGTACTACAGTTCATTCCCGTTGCTGCGTTTGGTCTCAGGGCTGCAGCTGGTCCTCACTGTCTCCCTCCTCCAACAACCATCCCAAATTCTCTTTACCTTTAGCTCCTGCCTCTGCTAGGTTATCTAGTTTGTCACCTGGTGTGATCAAACTTTCATTCCTGAGGAGCTTGTTACCTTGGTAACCATATTCTTCTGAGGCTAGAATTGCTGTATTCAACCCTTCAGTATCACAGTTAGGTAAGTGTTATGAACGGAATGTGTCCCCTCCCCAAATTCATGTTGAAGCATTAATACCCAATGTGTTGGTGTTTAGAAGTAGGGCCTTTGGAAGGTAATGAAGTCATGGGTGTGGGGCCCTTATGATGAGATTAGTGCCTTTATAAGAAGAGATATCAGAGAGCTTGCTCTCTCTCCACCATGTAAGGACACAGCTAGAAGGAGGCTGTTTACAAGCCAGGAAGAGGGATCTCACCAGGAACCAGACTGGCCAGTGCTGAACTCTTGGACTTCTCAGCCTCTTGAACTGTACAAAATAAATGTCTATTGTTTAAGCCATCCAGTTGATGGCTTTGTTATGGCAACCCAAACTAAGACAGCAAAGGAATTCAAAGAGGCACCCAAGTAGACCACCTGAATTCCATACATATGCCTCCCTGCTGCTATTGAGTCAAAGCAACACTACCTCATTCTGTTGAGTGGGATCAATCACTTCTACGAAGGAGACACCTTGTCTTGCCTATTCATCCATGAGCATAAAAAAACCCAAAGTGCTCAGGTATCAGCTGTATCTTGTAGTGCAGTGGGATTCTTGCTGAGCTCCCTGGCAAAAGTGCATCTTCTCTGTTGAACAGAACCTCTAGTCCTGGAAAGCTGACAATTATGGGAATGAAAAGCAAAAAGTCCTCCAATGAGTCACTGGACTCATTATAGGTAGAGCCATTCCTGCTTTCACCTTTTAGATCCAGGTCCTATATATATAATCTTCTTTTTAGGAACAGAGTGCCAAAAAGAGGTATGGCATCCTCTCTGAGCATTGCCTCTGAGCTGGTCCTTCAGTTCACATTCAGGAGACCGTTTCAATATTTTACCAGGTCAGCAGATGTGGGGTGGTACAGGATGTGATAAATCAGTGGATTCTATGGACATGGGCCCACTCCCACATTTCTGTTGTGAAGTATGCCTGTTGGTCAGATGCTTTGTTGTGTGCGATTCCGTGACTGTGGATCAGGTATTCTCTATATCCCTGGAGACTGCTGCTGGCTGGAGCTCTGTGGGCTGGAAGGGCAAATTCACCTGAAATAAATATTCCTATGAGAAGAAATCAATAATCTTTTCTATGATGGCAGTGGCCCACCTAGGTCAACCTGTTACTAAGTATCCAATTGGACAGAAGGAATATTGTCATATTAGGCTCAGCATTATTTTACTGGCAGGTTGAACATCAGAGCTGCAGTGGTGATAGGACCCTTGATAAATGGAAAATCTATACTGTTGGGTCCAAGTATAACTTCCTTCTCTGCTACCATGGTCATTTCATTTATATTCCCATCATACCAGTATTGGGTAGCTGCTGAAAAATGAAAGCTGATACCAACTGACTGAGTTATTTCATCTGATTGTTTAATACTTCTACTAAGGTAAATGTTTTATGATGAGCATAAGTATGTTATATGAAAATTTTAAATTTTGTGCCCATTCCCGTATGTCTACCTACATGCCTCTATTCTAGACTTCCTCTTCTTTGATCTTACAGAATTTTTCCTACGTATGTTCTAACCTTGGACCACTTCACCTTTCACCTAAAATAGATGCCAGATGTACTCTCCAAAACTTTGCCCATTGGAAGGATTTTCTATTTCTACTGTCTAAGCCATCTCTGAGTGTGATAGCTATCTTTTTTTTTTCTTGCATCCACATGCTGAGCAAACCTATCCCTAAGTCAGGCTGAGAACCTTCCCTCCTTCTTTAGCTTAATGCCATTGATTTGAGAGCTGCTGGAGGAGTGCTGGTACAACAGTGGTGGGTGACATGTAGGTCTGGGCTAAATGCTCATGGTGCTTGTGTGTGACTCTGGTTCTATGTGTGCTTAGTCCAAGCATACCATTTCTACATTACTTTGTATTACTACTAAGTCTACCAGGTTTTATGACTTGGAGGGTCCTGATAGGATCCTGTTCATAATGGACACATCTGGATGCCTGGGCATTTGATGTCCAATGGTAAAGCACTCAAGTATACAAAATCCTAGGAATCTGCCAAAAAGTTGTTTGTCAAAAGGTGAGCAATCTCTGCTATAAATGGCTTATCCTTGCTCTAGAAACCTCAGAGCCTTTGCTGCAAATGTATATGGTTGTCCACTCCATGTGAATGCAAACTGTCTGGTTTTCTTTCTTAGTTGAGATAGAAAATAACCCATTTTCAAATCAGTAGCTGAATATCATGTAACTGTTCTAGCAGTGACTCTATGACCAGCATGGAAATTATGATTGGAGTTGGCTTGGTTAAACTTGCAGGAGTCTGTAGTCATTATCTAGGACCTGTCTGCTGGCATCTTCAGGAGACAGATAAGGGAATAAGAGGGAGATATGATAGGGGCCACAACTCTTGCATGCTTTACATTTTAAATCCTGACACTAATCTTTACCATACCCCACCACCATGAAATGCGATACTGTTCTTGATTTACTATATTGGCCAGGAAATTGGGAGGAGTTTCAGAAGCTTCCATTTGGCTTGTGGAAAACAGCTATAATGATAGGAAAGATCAAAGACTGATACAAAGGTTATATCAACTGCCAAGTATATAAATTTCAGTTATACCATGGGTAACTGGGGAAATGACTACCAAGTGGGTCTAGGGATCCAATAATTTCATCATAACTTGAACTTTGGCCAGGACTTCACTTAGTGTCTATCTCCTGTATCCCCCATTCTAACTGGGAACCATGATTCAGGTCTTTGGGTATCAAATGCTTCTTGATGGCCCTAGGTCACAAGAGTCTGAGTTTTCAGAGCATTCTCTTTCCCACAGTGTGTAGTTATCTGAATAAATGACATTGGTCTCTTTAGGAAAAGACTCAGGGGAATCATTTCAGTATCCTGGTGGCCTGGCACTACTATTAGTCATTAGGTTATAGGTCTGAAATATAGCTTAAGTTTGGAAATTTGGATTGGAGTGATCGTTCTTAGCTTTCTAATCATCCGTTCTTTCTTTTGATTATATATTTTTCAACCATTTTACCCTCACTGGTTGCCCATCTATTTTTCCCCTATGAAACTATGTCCTATTAACTATTTCCACAGCCTTCTATGGGTCAGGGCCCCTTGGCTGTAACTATGAAGGTGCTTATTGTTGTGATAACTGAAATCCCCTGGCTTCTGGAAGTTGTGTGCTGCCAACTAGCCTGTATTGCTTTGGAGCCCTTTCTCCCCTATTGCTATCAATAAACCAAGCTCTGTGACAATCTCTCCTATCTTCAACACTGGCTGAACTTCTAAGTGATGCTGATGTCCCCTTACTAGCCCATTCCTGATGGTCTGGGCGAGTAGTATGCCCTTGCAATTTCTCATGCAATGTAATTTTCTGTTGGATCTTTTGGTCTCGTATAATATGTTCATTTCAGCAATGTTCACTTTGCTCAGGCTTCTGCTTCTTGGTGTTTATATTTTATTGTGGTAAGGACACTTCACATGAGCTGTACCCTTTTAACAACTCTTATGTGTACAATACAGTATTGTTAACTGTAGGCACAATATTATATAGCAGATCTGAGCCTTTTTACTTCTCTTCTCCACAATCTGTATGGAAACTCAGCCATTGCAACTTCACTCAGTATGAATCATCACTTTCTCCAGACTTCCAGGTGACACTCTTAACAGTGATTTATACCATCCCTTGGGGTTCTTGTCAAGGTGTAAATCTCATATCCTGGGAGAGTACTCCCTGAATCAATAAACTCTTTCTTATCCAGGCTTGTGTTCCAGCCCCTTTGATCAAGCTTCTTTTAAAATATAGGCCTACTTTTACTCCGTTGGCTCCTGTCAGTAGAATTTGGTTAATTCTTGCAGCTCTTTGAAGATTCCAGTCCTTTCCTTCCTTATCAGGGCCTGTACATCTCCTGCAGTGTTAACTTACCCTGAGTAATAGATCTGGCAGCTAGAGAAGGAGGTGACAGTAGACCGAGAGGGCCTTCTGTTGCCTTCTCAGTAACAGGTCTCTGAAGTGTCTTTACACATGAAGGGATTACTAGCTCTCAGTAGAGGAAAGGCCACCTCTGCAAGTTCTGAGAGGACAGCGAAGTATGAGCTAAAGCTCTCAGGTATGTGCATCTAGCTGTCCTTGTCCCATGTGTCCCAGGCTTCCCCAGCAGACTTGCTTCTTGGCCAAACATTCAGTCTTAAAGCTCTGTGACTTACTGTTAAGTCCTGAGTTTTGTTTTCCTTCTGCTCCCCCACTATACAAGCTGAGGTCTTTTGGAAATCTAACAGAGTTCCCTCTGGCCTTCAGCTTTACATTTCAGTGCCCCTACTTGTCACTATCCTTTTGCAGGGCTTTAATGCAGCTTAAAAATGAGCTAATTCTATCGTCCAAATATGAAATATAGTTGACTCAACATTGCTGGGTTTAGGGGCACCAACTACTATGGAGCTGAAAATCTGCACGTAACTTTACAATCAGCCTTCTGTATCCGCATCCACAGATTCAGCCACCTGTGCATCGTGCAGTACAGTGCAGTACCCATCTCCTGAAAGAAACTCGTGTGTAAGTGGGCCCACACAGTAATAAACTGTTGTTCAAGGGTCAATTATCCTCTCCTTTCTCTTACATTTGTTTTTAGATTTAGAAACTTTTTGTTATATGCTGAAAATATGAAAGTTAATTTCACATTAATTCTGCTCATGAAATACTGCATAGAATAGTAGCAAGGTTTCTAATGTAATTTATTCATTAATAAAAATTGTTTATACTTACAGTGTACAACGTGGTGATGTGATATACATAGTGAAATGATTACTACAGTCAAGCTAATTAACATATCACCTCATATAGTTACCATTTTTTTTTGTTTGTGATGAGTGCACTTGAATATCCTCAGCATGTTTTCAGTGTTCAGTACAGTACTATTAAGTTGTCAACATGCCTGTACGTTAGATCTTTAGACTTACTCATCCTACAGAACTGCAAAGTTATACCCTTTGGCCAACCTCAATCCCCTTCCTCCCCATTTCCTGCCACAGCCCCTGGTAACCACTGTTATTTCCTCTGCTTCTATGAGTTCTACTTAAAAATTTTTTTTCTTATAATTTTCCTCCTTCCTTCCTTCCAGCCCTGCAGGCTTTATTTAATTTATTGAGTTGTACTTAATATGCAATATTATATAAATTTCAGATGTACAAAAGAGTGATTTGATTTTTTATTTTTAATTTTTTAAAATTGAAGTATAGTGATTTTATTAGTGATTTAATATTTTTATACATTTTGAAATGATCACCACATTAAGAACAGTTAGATCCATCACCATACACATTTGTTACAGCATTATTGACTATGTTCCCCTTGTGTATATTACATCCTGTGACTTAATTATCCTATAGCTGGAAGTCTGTACCTCTTAATCTCCTTCACCTTTTTTTTTTATTAATCCATCTCGTTACCCACTTCCCCTCTGGCAGCTACCAGTTTGTTCTTGGTATCTGTGAGTCTGTTTCTGTTTTGTTTATTCATTTGTTTTGTTTTTTAGATTCTACATGTGGGTGAAATCATGGTATGGTTGATTGTTACCTGTGCTGTGCAGAAGCTTTTTAGTTTGATTAAGTCCCATTTGTCTATTTTTGCTTTTGGTGCCATATCCAAAAAATCATTGTCAAGACCAATGTCAAGAAACTTTTTCTGTATGTTTTCTTATAATAGTTTTATGGTTTTAGATTTTGCATTTGGTCTTTAATCCATTTTGAGGTGATTTTTGTATACAGAGTGAGATAGGAGTCCTGTTTTGGTGTTCTGTATGTGGAAAACCAGTTTTACCCAAACCATTAATAAAGAGACTGCCCTTTCTGCACTGTGTGTTCTTGGCATTTCTGTGAAAGATCAATTGTCCATAAATGAGTGGATTTATTTCTAGGTTCTCTACTCTGTTTCTTTGGTCTGTGTGTCTGTTTTTATGCCAGTACCATGTTGTTTTGACAACTATAGCTTTAGAGTTTGAAAGCTGGTAGAATGATGCATCTGACTTTTAAAAATTTGTTTAAGATTGATTGGGCTATTGGTAGTCTCTTGTGGTTCCATATTAATGTGGAATAATTTTAGGATTTTTTTTCTACTTCTGTTAAAGTCATTGGAATTTTGATAAGGATTGCATTTAATCTACAGATCACTTTGGGCAGTATGGACATTTTAACACCATTAATTCTTCCAATCCATGAAATTAAGATATCTTTTCATTTATTTGTGTCTTCAGTTTCTTTTACCAATGTTATACAGTTTTTGTCTTCAATTTTTTTTTCAGTGTGATACAGTTTTAAGTATATATGTCTTTCACTTACTTGGTTCAGTATATTCCTAAGTTTTTTCTTTCTGATGCTATTATAAGTGGGATTGCTTTCTTAATTTATTTTTTGGTTGGTTATTAGTTTATTGAAATATAACTGATATTTGTATGTTGATTTTATATTTATTATTCATTGGGGTATAATTGACATAGCATTTAATAGTTTTAGGTTTACAACTTAATGCTTTGATATATGTATATATTGTGAAATCGTTACTACAATAAATTTGCACATGGTTACACATTTTTTTCTTGTGATGAGTGCTTTTGAGATTTACTCTCTTAGCAACTTTCAAATATACAATACAATATTGTTAACTACAGTCACCATGCTGTAAATAACACCCCCAAGATATATTTATCTTACACTGGAAGGCTGTATCCTTTGATCACCTTCATCCATTTTATCTACCCCTCCCTGCCCCCACCACTGACAATCATCAGTCTGTTCTCTGTATATGAAAGTTCAAGTTTTTTTTGATTTAACATATAAAGTCATAATTACTTGTCTTTCTCTGACTAATTTCACTTAGCATACACACACACACAAACCACGTTTTCTTTATCCATTCATTTGTTGATGAACTCAAATTGTTTTCATGTCTTGGCTATTGTTAATAATGCAATGAACATAGGGATGAAAATATATTTTCATGATAGTTGTTTGCTTTTCAGATAAATACCCCAAAGCAGAATTGCTGAATGGCATAGTAGATCAATTTTTGATACTTTGAGGAAACTCCATACTATTTTCTATAGTGGTTGCACCAATTTACATTTCTATCAACAGTGTACAAAAGTTCTCTTTTCTCCACATCCACACCAAGACAGATTATTTTTTGTCTTTTTGATGATAGGCATTCTAACAGGTGTGAGGTCATTTCTGACTGTTGTTTTAATTTGTATTTCCTGATGATGAGCACCATTTCATGTGCCTGTTGTCCATCAGTATTTCTATTCAGATCCTATGCCCATTTTAAAATCAGATTGTTCTTCTTGCTATCAAGTTGTATGTGTACTTTATATATTTTAGATATTAACCTCTTATCAAATAATATGATTTGCATACATTTTCTCCTACTTTATAGATTGTATTTCATTTTATTGATGGTTTCCTTTTTGTGCAGAAGTGTTTTAGTTTTTTATAGTTTCACTTGTTAAGTTTTCCTTATATTGCCTTTGCTTTTGTTTTCAAATCCAAAAAAGTCATTGCCAAGACTGATGTAAAGGAGCTTACCCCCTACATTTTCTTTTAGGAATTATGATTTCAGTGAAGTTTTTAATTCATTTTAAGTTGACTTTTTGTATGATGTAAAATAGTGGTCCAGTTTCATTCTTTTGCATATGGCTGCCCAGTTTTCCCAACATCATTTATTGAAGAGACTATCCATTCCCCATTTTATGTTCTTGGCTCCTTTGTTGTAAATTAAATAAACATACTTGAGTGGGTTTATTTCTGGGCTCTTGATTCTGTTCCATTGATCTGTGTGTCTGTTTTTAATGCCCAGACTATAGTGTTCTGATGACTATATCTTTGTAATATAGGATGAAATTGGAAAGTGTGATGCCTCCAGCTTTGTTTTTCATTCTCAGGGTTATTTTGTCTATTTGGGGTCTTTTGTGGTTCTATACAAATTTTAGGATTGTTTTTCTATTTCTGTGAAAAATGCCATTGGAATTTCAGTAGGAATTACACTGAACCTTTAAATTGCTTTGGGTATTACGGACATTTTAACAATATTAAAAGATTCTTCCCATTCATGTACATGGATATCTTTCCATTTGTTTGTATCTTCTTTAGTTTCTTTCATCAGTGACTTACTGTTTATAGGTCTCTTAACTCCTTGGTTAAATTTATTCTCAGATACTTTACTCTTGTTTGGTACAACTGTAAATGGGATTATTTTCTTAATTTTTTTCTGATAGTTCATTATTAGTGTATGGAAATGTGATCGATTTTTGAATATTGATTTTGTATTCTGCAACTCTACTAATTTTATTAGATCTAATTTTTGTGGAAGTCTTTAGGATATTCTATATATGATATCATATAATCTGCAAATAGAGAGATTTGAATTTCTTTATTCAACTGGATGACTTTTATTTTTCTTGGCCTAATTGTTCTGGCCAGGACTTTCAATACTGTATTGAATAAAAGTAGTAAGAATAGGTATTCTTGGCTTGTTCCTGATTTGAGAGGAAATGTTTCCAGTTTTTCACCGTTGAGTATGATGTTAACTATAGGTTTGTAATATGTGCTCTTGCTGTTCCTTCTGTACCCACTTTGTTGAGAGTTTTATCGTGCATGGGCATTGAATTTTGTCATAAGCTTTTTCTGTGTCTGCTGAGATGATGATGTGATTTCTGTCATTTATTCTGTTAATATGGTGTGTCACATTGATTGATTTGCAGATGTTGAATCATCTTTGAACCCCTGGGATAAATTTTTCTTTAAAATGATGTATGATCCTTTAATGTATTCTTGACTTCAGTTTGCTAATATTTTGAGGCGGATTGTTCCATCTCTGTTCATCAGGGATAGTGGCATATAATTTTCACCTTTTGTAGTGTTCTTATCTGGCTTCAATATTAGGGTAATTGTAGCCTAATAAAATACACTTGGAATTGTTCTTTCCTCTTCAATTTTGTTTTTGGTGGGGTTTGAAAATAACTGGTATTGATTCTTCTTTCAGTGTTTGGTAAAATTCACCAGTGGTCATAGGCTTTACTGAGGTGGGGAGTGGGGAGTGATTTTTGATTACCGATTCAATCTGCATACTCATTATTGGTCTGTTTAGATTTTCTGTTTCATCATGATTCACTCTTGGTAAGTTGTATATGTCTAGGAATTTGTCCAATTTTTGTAGGTTATCCAATCTGTTGGCATAGAAATGTTTATAGTGGTCTCTTATGAGTCTTTGCATTTCTGTAGTATCAGTTTTAATGTCTTCTCTTTTATTTCTAATATTTGAGTCCTCTCTCTTTATTTCAGTCTAGCAAAAGATTTGTTAATTTTTTTTCTTTTCAAAATACTAACTCTAAGTTCTGTTTATTTTTCTAGTGTATATTTTGTTTATTTCTTTAATATTTGTTATTTCCTTCCTTCTACTAACTTTGGGCTCAGTTGTTTTTCGTGAGGTGCAAAGTTAAGTTATAATTTGAAATGTATTTTCTTAATGTAGGCATTTATTGCTATAAACTTCCATATCCAGACTGCTTTTGCTGTGTCTTAGTTTTGATATGTTGTGGTTCCATTTTTATTTGTTGTAAGATTTTTAAAATTTCTCTTTTGATTTTTTTCTTCAGTCCGCTGGCTATTCAAAAGAGACGCTTGATATGATTTCAGTCATCTTAAATTTGTTAAGACTTGTTTTGTGGCCTAACATATGCTCTATACTGGAGAATATGTGCTTGAAGAGATGTGTGCTCTTGGTGTTGGATAGAATATTCTGTTTTGTCTGTTAGGCCCATTTTGTCCAGAGTCTTGTTCAGATCTACTCTTTCCCTATTGATTTTTTTGTCTGGATGATCTATCCATTGTTGAAAATGGGGTATTAGAGTCCTGTACTATTACTGTTTTGCTGTCACTTTCTCCCATCAGTTCTGTTAATATTTGCTTTATACATTTAAGTACTCCAATGTTGGGTGCATGATTATTTGTGATTGTTATATCATCTTGGGGAGCTTACCCCTTTGTGATTATGCAGTAACCTTCTTTGCCTCTTTTTACAGTTTTTGATTTAAAGTCTATTTTGTCTGATAGAAGTTAGCTACCCTTGTTTTTCTTTTGGTTACCACTTGCATAGAGTATCTTTTCCCATCCATTCACTTTCAGCCTATATGACCTTTCTCCTTCTCTTATATCGTTGCAACTGCTTGTATTTTTCTCTCCACCAGAAAATGTTTTCAAGTTACTCCCATCGAATGTTTTAGTATTTGTGCTGTTATCTTGTTCCACAGTTATTATTTGTGTCTCATGTATCACCTGGGTTGGGGTCCTCATTGCCATCTAACCAGTGCATGACCCAGTTCCCAAATCCCATCTTACAGACTGCATTCTCAGAGCACATCTGTTACCACTGCGTCAGTTGGACTCCTCCAGGGAGTAGACACTGGGATGGTGTTAAGGAGTGCAAATGGTTTATTGGAAAGTAGCACCTGTTAAAGGAAAAAGGAAGCGGTTTGGTAGGAGAAAGTGTCAGACTATGATGCATCTCAGACAAAGTCTCTGCCAGCATAGCAGGGAGTTTCAGATTTTCAGAGAAAAAGTTATCTATTAGATACAGAATGGTTAGGCCATTTTAACATAGTCTTTCTCTTTTTGGTTGGGTTCACCTCAAGAGTGTGATAGCTAGAAGGTGGAGATATAAAGGAGTAAACATTCTCAAGGCTATGTTTTTAGAAAATCCAGGATAAGCCAGTAAGATTGAGCTAAAGTAGCTTTTGTTAGTCAGATAAGGAAGAAGGACAATACAAATGGGTAGCGAAATTGATGAGAATATTTCAGGTAATCTGTTGTGAGACTCAAATCACATACCCAAGATGAGGATGACCTACTGGGCAAATAATGTGAAGCTTGTTGAACAGGGAGAAAACAGTGGTGAATAGTAGAAGGTAGGTGTTGAAAATCTGTTGTTGCTGGAAGGCATTTATCCTAAAGTGGTAGATTTCTTAAGGCTGGGAAATACTTTTAGATTCAGATACATGATTGTATTCTAATTTTTTTCAGACAAAGTAGATTTTATTTTTAAAAAAATTTTATTGAAGCATAGTTGATCTATAATGTTAGTTTCAGGTGTACAGCAAAGTGATTCAGTTATACATATACATGCACATATATATTTTCCTTTCAGATTCTTTCCATTATATGTTATTACAAGAAATTGAATATAGTTTTATTTCCCTGAGCTATACAATAGGTTCTTGCTGTTTATCTGTTTTACATATAGTAATGTGTTTCTGTTAATCCCCAATCCCTAATTTATCCCTCCTCTCCCTTTCCCCTTTGGTAACCATAGTTTGTTTTCCATGTGGGTGAGTCTATTTTTAGTTTGTAAATAGACTTTGTATCATTTTTTCAAGATTCCACATTTAAGTGATATCAAATATTTGTCTTCCTCTGTCTGACTTCACTCAATATGATAATCTCTAGGTCCATGCATGTTGCTGCAGGTGCCATTATTTCATTCTTTTTCATGGCTGAGGAATATTCCATTCCATTCCATATATATATATATACACACACACACACATACACACTGCATCTTCTTTATCTAGTCAGCTGCTGATGGACATTTAGGTTGTTTCCATATCTTGGCTGTTTTAAATAGTGCTGCTATGAACACTGGGGTGTGTGTGTCTTTTCAAATTAGAGCTTCCTCCAGATATATGCCCAGGGGTGGGATTGCTAGATCATATGGTAAGTCTATTTTCAGTTTTTTAAGGAATTGCCATACTGTCCTTCATAGTGGCTGCACCAATTTACATTACCACCAACAGTGTAGGAGGGTTCCTTTTTCACCACACCCTCTCAAGCATTCATTATTTGTAGACTTTTTAATAATAGCCATTCTGACTGGTATGAGGTGATACCTCATTGTAGTTTTGATTTACATTTCTCTAATTATTAGCGATATTGAGCATGACTGTTGGCCATCTGGATGTCTTCTTTGGAGAAATGCCTATTTAGGTCTCCTGCCTATTTTTTGATAGTGTGTGTGTATGTGTGTTTTTTTTTTAATTAAGCTGTATGAGCTGTTTTGTATATTTTGGAAATGAGTCCTTTGTCAGTTGTGTCATTTGCAAATATTTTCTCCCATTCTGTGTGTTCTAATTTTCGGTGGTGTGCCAGGTCCCAAGAGGTATATGGACCAGACTCCCTACCTGTAGTAGCTAACCCCCACAAGGGCTCCCAGTGATCCTTCCCTCCCGGTATTTACACCCTTGTGTGGTTAGTCTTCCTCCACATTGTACCAGTGTTGGTCTTTGTGATCGATTGGGTATAGAAAAAGTGACAAAATGTCACTTCCAAGATTAGGTTATGAAATATATATGGCTTTATACTGGTTTCTCCCCTTCCCTCCCCTCTCTACTCACTTCCCTTCTTCTCTCCTCTCCTCTCACTTGCTTAGGGGAAGTCACTTGTGAGATGCCTTATGGAGAAGTCTGCCACTGAGATTTCTTGCTAACAGCCAAGTTAGTGAGCTTGAAAGAAAATCATTGTGGTTCAGTCATGCCTTCAGATCACTAAATCCTTGATCCAGGTTGACTGCAAACCCATAGGAGATCTGAGCCAGAGCCATCTAGCTAAACTACTCCTGAATTCATGACCTCAGAGATAATACATTTTTTTACTGTTTTATGCTGCTCAGTTTTAGAGAATTAGCATGCAGCAATAGATAATTAATACAGTGCTTGACCCACTGAACAGATGGTTCTTCTCTCCCCTTTTAATCTGAAAGTATGCTTCAACCATTGCAGAGGTCTTCCTGTTGAAACCCATTCTGCCAGCCATCCTTGTGCCAAAAATTTCAGATAAATAAACCAGCTGTGAGAGAATTTTCTCAAAGTGGCTGAGGAGCTTCCAAACCTCATTGAAAAAACAACTGTTAAATTCATTTGCAGTTTGCCTGTCTGCCAAGTGGTTATAATCCATTTCTGAGTCTGGGGCCCATGGATACCAAATGAAGGCAGATGCTCATCATATTTCCCTCTCTTTCACAGAGACGGAACAAAGGCTTGTGGCAGGAATTGTGACCTTGAGTGCAGTTACCACTATTGACCATTACTCTGTCTGATTTCTGGTAGCATGGGTAGCTCTGTGGAGGATGAATCTTTATTTAAAAGGACAAATTTGCTCTCCGCCATGTGCAGCCATAGATCAGGTATAAACACTGAAGGTGAGCATGACCCTGAACTTACAGGTTAGTTCTACATGAATGATGGCATTTGTGTTAGTTTTCTATTGCTGCATAACAAATTAGTACAAATTTAGTAGCTTAAAGAACCATAAATTTATTATTTTACAGTTTCTATGGGTCAGATGTCCAGGCTCGACCTTTGTTCAGGATCTAATCAAAGTGTCTGTGCAGTCGAACTGTAATAATTCTACCTAATAAAACTGAAAAATGAGAAAAAAATATCCCACAGTAGGCATGGACACTCTGAAATAGTAAATACATTAAAATTAAATGGAATCTTTACTTGACTGAATGGGACCCCTGGGCCTTCTCCCCCTCCTCCTCAGTAAAAACAGTTAAAATGGTCCAACGTAAACAGGGCTTCCATGGATTGAAACCCATTATAGAAAATCTTTTTAGAGAAGGTGTGATTATCCTTACAGTTCACCCATTAATCGTTTAATATGATTTAATATTTAAAAACTTTTAGTGAGATATATAATGTTTTATGTCAATTATAAGTTTAAGGTGTACAACATGTGGATTTGATGCATTTTTTATTGCATTATGATTGCCACTGTCATGTTAGCTAACATCGCTATCACGTAACACAATTATGTCTCTCTTGTGGCGGAAACAATTAAGATCTAGTCTCTTAGCAAATTTTGAAGTTTATAATATAAGATTTTTTTCTGTAATCATTATGCTGTGCATTAGATCTCTGGGACTTATTTATCTACTGGTTGCAAGTCTCTACCCTTAAACAACAGGTCTCCCACCCACCCAGCCCCTGATAACCACAATTTCACTCTCTGCTTTTATGAGTTTCAGTTTTTTAGATTCCACATATAAGTGATATCATACAGTATTTGTCTTGGTCTGTCTGACTTACCTCATTTAACATAATGTCCTCGAGTACCCTACATGTTGTTTCAAATGGTAGGATTTCCTTCTTCCTCGTGGCTGAATAATATCCCATTGTGTGTGTGTGCAATCTTCTTTATCCATGCATCTGGTTTATTTGTTGAGGACACATAGGTTCTTTCAACATCTTGGCTATTGTGAATAATTTTTCAATACACATGGGAGTGCATCTAGCTATCCCTTTGGTATCTTGTTTTTATTTCCTTGGGATAGATACCCAGAAATGGAATTGCTGGCTTATACTGTAGTTCAATTTTTAATTCCATACTGTTTTTCATAGTGGCTGAACAGATTTGCATTCTTAGCAGCGGTGTACAAGGGTTCCCTCTTCTCCACATCCTCTCCAACACTTGTTATCTCTTATCTTCCTGATGAGAGCCAACAGGTGTGAGGTGATATATTATTGTAGTTTAACTTTGTGTTTCCCTGATAATTAGTGATGTTGAGCACCTTTTCATGCACCCATTGGCCATTTGATGTCTTCTTTGAAAAAAATGTCTATTCAGTTCCTCTTCCCATTTTTAAATTGGATTTTTTTTTTGGTCATTAGTTAAGTTCATTATATTTTTTGGACATTAACTCCTTGTCTGATACATGATTTGAAAAAATTTCCTTCTATTCTATAGGTTTACTTTCCATTTTGGGGGATTATTTCTTTTGCTGTGTTTTATCTTTTGAGTTTGATGTAGTCTAATTTGTTTGTTTTTGCTTTTGTTTACTTCGCTTTGGGGTGTCATATCTAAAAATAAAATCATTGCCAAGACTAGTGCCAAGGAGCTTCTTTCTTATGTTTTCTTCTAGGAGGTTTATGGTATTAGATCTTATGTTTAATGCTTTGATTCATTCCAAGTTAATTTTTAAGAGAGGTATAAAATAGGGGTCCATAGGAATAGACTTACCATATGACCCAGGAATCCCACTCCTGGGCTTGTATCCAGAAGGAAATCTACTTCAGGATGACACCTGCACTCCAATGTTCATAGCAGCACTATTTACAATAGCCAAAACATGGAAACAGCCTAAATGTCCATCAACAGGTGACTGGATAAAGAAGATGTGGTATATTTATACAATGGAATACTACTCAGCTATAAAAACCAACAACATAACACCATTTGCAGCAACATGGATGCTCCTAGAGAATGTCATTGTAAGTGAAGTAAGCCAGAAAGAGAAAGAAAAATACCATATGAGAGTGCTCATATGTGGAATCTAAAAAACAAAAACAAAAACAAACAAACAAACAAAAACAAAGCA
Source organism: Vicugna pacos (assembly GCF_048564905.1). Classification (NCBI taxonomy): domain Eukaryota; kingdom Metazoa; phylum Chordata; class Mammalia; order Artiodactyla; family Camelidae; genus Vicugna; species Vicugna pacos. The sequence continues at coordinate 19,509,017 of NC_132992.1, read as the reverse complement.
TAAATACAGGACAGAAATAGACTCATGGACAGAGAATACAGAGTTGTGGTTACCAGGGGGGTAGAGGGTGGGAAGGGATAGACTGGGATTTCAAAATTGTAGAATAGATAAACAAGATTACACTGTGTAGCACAGGGAAATATACACAAAATGTTATGATAAATCACAGAGAAAAAAATGTGACAATGAGTGTGTATATGCCCATGAATGACTGAAAAATTGTGCTGAACACTGGAATTTGACACAACATTGTAAAATGATTATAAATCAATAAAAAATGTTAAAAAAAATAGGGGTCCAATTTCATTTTTCTATATGTGGTTATCCAATATTCCCACCACCATTTGTTGAAGATACTGTCTTTTCCCCATTGAGTGTTACTGGCTCCCTTGTCAAATATTGGTTGACCATAAATTTGGGGGGTTATTTCTGGGCTGTCTGTTCTGTTCCATTAGTGTTTGTATTTATTTTTATGCCACCACCATAGTATTTAAATCACCATAGTTTTGTAGTATATTTTGAAATCATGAAGTGTGATGTCTTTGACTTTGTTCTTCTTTCTCATGATTGCTTTGGCTATGAGTGGTTTTTCTTGGTACCATCCAAGTTTGAGGCCTACTTTTTCTATTTATGTGAAAAATGCCATTGGAATTTTAATGAGGATGGCTTTGAATCTACAGATGGCTTTGAGTTGTATAGACATTTTAACAATAATAATTCTTCTAATCTGTGAATACATGCTATCTTTACATTTGTTTTTCTTCCTCAATTTCTTTCATTGGAATTTTGTCTTCATTGTATAGATCTTTAATTCCTCAATTAAATATATTTCTAAGTATTTTATTATTTTTGATGCTGTTATGAATGAGATATTTTTTGTTTCTTTTTCATATTTTTCATTGTTAGTGTATAGAAACACAAATGATTTCTATATGTTAATTATATATCTTGAAATTGTACTGAATTAGTTCCAACAGTTTTGTGAATGAGTCTTTAGGATTTTCTATATATAAGATTGTCATCTGTAAATAACAACATTTTCTTTCTTTCATTCCAATTTGGATGCTTTTTATCTCTTTGTCTTGCATTGTTGCTCTAGCTAAAACTTCCAGTACTGTGTTGAATAGGAGTGGTGAGAGAGCACACCTTTGTCGTGTTCCTGTGTTCCTAATCTAAAATGAGAAACTTTCAAATTTTTACCTTTTGAATAAATGTTAGCTTGGGTTTGTTATATATGGCCTTTATCATGTTGGAGTATATTCCTTCCGTACCCAGTTTGTTTTTTATTATATGTTGATTTTTATTATAAGTGGGTGTTGCATTTTGAAAAATGCTTTTTCTGTATCTTTTGAGATGATCATATATTTATCTTTCACTCTATTAATGTGCTGTATGGTTCAACTTATATCAATAAATGTGATTCTTGTATTCTGGGCATAAATTCCACCTGGTCACATTGTATAATCCTTTTAATGTGTTCTTAAATTTGATGTGTTAATATTTTGTGGAGAATTTTTGCATCTATATTTATCAGGATATTTGTCCACAGTTTTCATGTAGTTCTTATCTGGCTTTGGTGTTAAAGTAATGCTGGACTCATAAAATGAATTAGGAAATGATCCTTCTTCATTTGTCGAAGAGTTTGAGACTGGGCATTAATTCTGCTTTAAGTGTTTTACACAATTCACCAGTGAGGCCATCTAGTCCTAGAATTTTCTATGTTGGGATGTTTTTGATTAGTGATTTAACCTTCCTACTCATTATTGATCTGTTCAGATTTTATAGTTCTTCCTAATTCAGTCTTGGTAGGCTGTGTATTTTTAGGGATTTATTTCCTCTAGGTTATCCAGTTTGTGAGTATATAATTGTTTGTGGTGGTCTCATAATCTTTTATATTTCTGTAGTATCAGTTGTAATGTCTCATTTCCTATATATTTATTTGAATTTACTTTTTTCTTAGTCTGGCTAAGGTTTTGTCAATTTTATCTTTTTGAAAAAACATTTCTTACTTTTGTTTTTTTATATTGTTTTTTTGGTCTTTATTTCCTTTATTTCTGCTCTAATTTTGTTATTTTCTTCTGTTTGCTAACTTTGGGCTTAGGTCTTTTTCTGATGCCTTGAAGGGTTAGATTGTTTATTTGAGAGCTTTTATTTTCTTAATTTATGCATTTGTGGCTGTAATCTTGCCTCTCAGAGCTGCTTTTGCAGCATCCCACAGGTCTTCCTCTGTTGTGTTTCCATTTTCATTTGTTTCAAATTTTTTATTCTTTGACCTACTAGTTGTTCAGGAGTATGTTGTTTAGTTTCTACATATTTGTAGATTTTCCATCTTTCCTCTTGTGTTGATTTTTAGTTTCATATCGTTGCAGTTGGAAATGATACTTGATCTGATTTCAGTCTTAAATTTGCTAAGACTTATTTTGCGTCTCATATTCCTGTCCTGGATAATGTTTCGTGTACACTTGAGAAGAATGTATATCCTGCCTCTGTTGGATGGATTGTTCTATAAATGTCTGTTAGGTCAATTTGGTTTAATATATGGTTCAAGTCCAATGTTTCCTTGTTGATTTTCTGTCTGGATGATCTATCTATTGCTGAAAGTGAACTATTAAAGTCCTCTTTTATTATTGTTGTCTACTTCTCCCTTCAGAGCTGTTAGTATTTGCTTAATATATTTAGGTGCTCTGATGTTAGGCGTGTATATATTTATGATTGTTATATCTTCTGATGAATTGATCTCTTTATCATTGTACAATGACCTTCTTTGTCTCTTGTTAACTGTTTTTGATTTAAAGTGTATTTTGTCTGATATATGTATAGCTAACACCACTTTCTTTTGGTCTACACTTGCAAGGAATATCTTTTGCTATTCCCTCACTTTTAGCCTATGTGTATCCTTAAAGCTGAAGTGAGTCACTTCTAATCATCATAGCTGAGTCTTACTTTTAATCCATCCAGCCACTGTGTCTTTTTTTGGTGAATTCGAGACATTTACATGTAGAGTTATTATTGATATGTAAGGACTTACTAATGCCATTGTATTAACTGTTTTCTCATTGTTTTGTATTTTCACTGTTTCTTTTTCCCTCTGTTTCTGCCTACCTTTGTAAAATCATGATTTTTCTGTTTAGTGAGCTCTTTTCCCCCTTTATCTTTTGTGCCTCTACGTTTTTGCATTGTGGTTATCAGGAAGCTTATATAAGACATCTCATAGACAAAACAGTCTATTTTAAGCTGATAGCTACTTAACTTCAATTGTTAACTTTATCCTTTATTCCTGCCCTTTCATATTTGTGATGTCATTATTGACCTTTTTTATGTTATGTATTTGTTAACAAGTTGTAATAACTACAATTATTTTAATACTCTTTTCCTTTGACATTTATACTGCAGTTAAGTGGTTAACACACCATCCTATTACAGAATTACAGCTGTCTGTGTCTGACTGTATATTTACCTTTACCAGGATGTTGTATACTTTTTGTATATTTTTATGTCAGTGTTTCTCCATTTCAACTTGAACTTCTTTCAGCATTTCTTGCAAGGTAGGTATAGTGTAGATGAACTCCCTCAGCTTTTGTTTGTTTGGGAGAAATCTTCATTTCTCTTTCAAAACTGAAGGATAAGTTTGCTGGATAGAGTATTTTTGGCTGGAAGTTTTTTTTCTTTCAACACTTTGAATATGTCATTTCACTCTGTCCTGGCCTATAGGGTTTCTGTTGAGAAAGCCATTGGTAGCGTAGTGGGGGTTCTCTGTAGGTACAATCATTCTTTTCCCTGGCTGCTTTTATAATTCTTTATCTTTGATTCTTGACAGCTTTATTATAATGTGTCTTGGGGAAGGTTTTTTGCATTCAGATAATAGGATGATCTATTGGCATAACAGACTTGGATGTTCAGTTCTCTCCCCAGATTTGGGAAGTTTTCATCTGTTATTTCTTAAACTTTCTGTCCACTTCTCCCTCTCTTCTCAATTCCAATTATTCTAATAGTTGTTCATTTGGTGGAATCCCATTAATCATGTGGCTTTCTTTTCTTTTTCCATTCTTTTTTCTTTGTTCTCCTTTAACTGGGTTATTTCAAAATCACTATCTTCTAACTCACTTATTCTGTGTTCCATTTGCTCTGGTCTCCTGCAGACGCTCTCTATTGCATTTTTCGTTTCATTCATTGACTTCCTCAGCTCTAGAATTTCTGCTTGGTTCTTTTTTAAATGTGTTCTATCTCTTTGGAAAAGATCTTATTTTGAATCTGATTTTTTTTTTCATACATTTGAATTGTCTGAAGTTTCTTATGGCTCATTGAATTTATTCAAAACAGTTATTTTGAATTCTTTTTCACCTGGCTCACAAAATTCCAGTTCTTTCAGCTTTGGTGTTAGAAAACTATTATCTTTTGGTGATGATATGTTTCCTTGATTTTTCTTATTCTCTGTAGTTTTGCATTGCCGTTTTCACATTTAAAGTAGCAGATGCCTCCTTAAATCATGGCTACTTGCCTTCGGATGGGCTGTCCTGTTAGTGCTGTTATTATCTGTTTTTCCTCTGCCTTTGTGTAAGTACACCTGTTCTTCTCTTGCTTTATCTTGGGGCAGAATTCTTAAGCTTTTATGTCCTCCCTGGTTTTTATAACTGACCAGGCTAAGCTGCTAGAAGCCTCCCATTTGTTTTCCAGAAGGTGGCACTATAGCTCAATTTTGTGGTTTCTCCCTTGCGCGCAGACCTTGGCCTGTTTTCCGAGTGTGTTCTCCATCTACCAGAACTAGCTCTTGCCTCTGCACACAAAGCAGATTGGCGGAGGTGCCTGCAGACCAGTAGGGAGATCACTGGTTGTGCTGCTCCTGGAGGCTCAGGGGTGGGCTTCCTGCTGAATGCACTTAGCAAGAACCAAGTCCCTTTAATGCCCCTTGATGTTCTTATCTGTCTCTTTCCTGATCTCCTACCAGTCATGGAGGTTCTGCCTCAGTACTTGAGGTGCTGCTGGAGAGAACTAGGTTTCCCTGAATGTATCCCACACCCCTGAGGGAGCGAAGCACTCACTCACTGCTCTCCTTCCCCCCCGAGGAGACACTGCTCCTGCCTGATACTTCAGCTCCATCCAGTGTTGTCTTGGAGGTTGGGCAGTCCTGGTAAGTTTCTTCTTCCTGTCTCATCTGCCTCCAAACTATTGTTTCCCGCAGGGACATGATGCAGTCTCCCCTCTGGAAGGCTGGACTTCTGCGGTTTCTTGTCTGTGTGTGTCTGCCCAGGTCAGCACCCTTCTCCGTGTTTCTCTGACCACGGCAGAAGGGGCTGGGGCAGGTTCAGTGCTCCACTGGTTCCTCAGCCTGGGCTGAGGTCTGTGCCTGTCACTGGATGCAGAGGTAGATGAGACTCTCCTGGCTCCCTTGCCAGGCGGTGCTGGATCCCAGAACTCCTACAGAGGTGCTTTTGTTTGTGGATGGGTGTCTAATTCTTGACTTACAGGGGGACAAAAAGGAGGAATGACTCATGACACCATAATACCGATGTCACTTTCTGTAGCTCCTCCATTTAACAGTTTGGCTGGCCTGTTCTTAAACTCAGAAAGAATAAATAGCATCTCACAGTGGATTATCACAACCTTAGTGTCAGGGACCTACCCACTGAGGTCTCTATATCCAATATTATTCAATTACTGACTCCATCCAGTTTGGTAAATACTTTACAGTCATAGATCTGGTTAATATGCTTTATTTAATGTCTGTTTCAACAGACTCTCAGGTGCACTCATTCACCTTTGAAGGGACACAAGGAATACCTTTACCTACTTCCTCAGAGTACTTGAACAGCTTTGCCACTGCACAGTGTCTCTGTAGGCAAGATCTTAACCATGTTCAGCTTTCTCCCAGAGCACAGGTACGCATTGTGTATCACTAATGACATCCTCATCTGAGGATTTATTTTATCCTTTCATTCAAGACTTACAGATCATCACAGAAAAGCTCCCAGAAGGGAACTGCCCACTGGCCCACACATGGTGCAAAGTCCCACCATCTCAGTTAGACTCCTGGTAATTATTTGTCAAGTTGAAGACCTTTCCATCCCTGAGACTGTCAAGAAACAATGACTGACCCTCTGAGCACACACAACTGTAAAACAAATCCAGCATCATCTAGGCATTTTTGGGTCCTGCAGGCAACACATTCCTCATTTACAGTTTTTCCTTAAGCCAGTTTTTACTGTTGCTCACCATTTGGCTCACCTAGAATAGGGCCCCTTATGACAAAAGGCTCTGGAATCTGTCTAATTTGTAACACAACTGATAACTTCCCAAGAGACTCTGGCACAGGAGATGTATTAGCAGCCTCCCCTCATGCCTCCTGTAGTCCCTGGACCGCCTGTAATGGCCATAAGTTGTCATGGATTTTGCATTCCTTGGCTTCTTGCTATACACCATTAAAGTGGCAACTGCTGATTTTATTCTGGGTTCTCCTGAAAATGGAGACTCTCACAGGTCCTGACCCTCTGTCCTCAGCTGCTCATCATGCCTTGAGTCATGGGAGCAGCACCCTGCAAGGCTTGGGTAGACACTGAGGACTCCTTGCTAAAACGGAAATTGCCTCTACTGGATAAAGCCAAACCTGTACCCACAAGAGCAGTAGGGTCTCCTGTCCTCAGCCCTCAGCCAGATGTCAGCGTTGGAGGAGGACACCCCTCTCCCAGACCCTTTGGGTTCTTGGGGAGTTCCGTGGGATCAACTGAGTGAGTGGCAGAGGGAGTTCATATGCTTTAGGGATGACAGTGCCACCGTCACAGGTGATGTCACCCGCTGTTGAGCTGCTGCTTTTTACCCCTGATCTGGGATATCTCTGATAAATAGGACCCAAGGGTCAGCACACTGGCTGAACTTCAGGCCCTTCATCTTTGCATTGGATACATTTTTACAGATTCCTGGGCCATTGCCAATGGTCGGGCCATCTGTCTGGACAATGGCAGCAGCAGTTCCTTATCCAAGGTTTCCTCCTTTGGGTAAAAAACTGGGAATATTTTGTCTCAAAGGTACCCCCAACATAATTCAAGCTTATACATGTCTACCTATATTAAAGCTACAATATAAGGCCTTATCAAGACACTTATTTCCTTTGAAGTTCTATATATTACTGATGTGAAAAGGAACACATTTTACTTCCAGAATATTCAATGCTGGGCTTTTGCACAAGGTAGTGATAGAAATTTCATTTCCTTTACTGGCCTCAGGCTACAAGTCCTCATAGAATGCCAATAATGGATTACTGAAGTTCAAATTCAATTAAATGAAACATGACACATTTCAGTCATCAAACATCAGGGTAAGCTGTAATCAAGAGTCTAATTCCATTTATGATATTTGACTGCTGACAGCTTTCAAATTTTCATCATTGCCCCACCCCCACCCTGCTGCCGCCTTCCTCCCTTGCCCTACATCCAGGCAAGCTGAGAAGATAGCTCACCCACTCCTTCCTTTGATGCTGGTAGGAAATTCTAACCACACAAGTCCCACCCTGTGCATGGAAACCCTCCCACCAACTCCACCCTCTTTCCCAGTGTAACCCAAGCTAGTCTCCGTTCCCTGCTTGTCTCAAGCCATTTTTGGACCTGCTTGGGATCTTGCGTGGTTCTCTCCAGAAAGCCTCATTATATGAGTAATGGACTTTTTAATACCCTCTTAGTTTATGTGTGGTCTCATCGGTCTCAACATGCAAGCCAGATTTGGAGTGGTACTGGGAGTCCATCCCTGCTCTGAGGATTGCCTACAACAATCCTCAATCAACAATCCAGTGGCTTAGGCCACCAAGACTTACATAAACCATTAACCCTTGAAAATCTGGCACCAAGGAAAGGATGGTCTGTCTTTTTTCCAAATCCTTTGAGATTATTTTCTGAACCCTTTGGGTTAACCCAACAAGTTATCTTCTTGGCAGTGCTCTGCTCTGCTATTCTGACTTTTCAACAATGTACTGGAGAAAATTTCACCAGAACTTCATAGTCACTGAACATTGTTTACAGCTATTTGCAGTATTTTAGCATAGGAACTCCAAAGAGTGTGAAGCTAAAGCATTACCTACCTAGGAGGCAGAATGGACTAAATTCTGGGAGGATTAGATGTGGAAGCCTATTGAATATGGATGAGTAAGTAGCCCACGTACCAGGTATCTGAGTCCAGTTGTGCTGTGCATTTCTACTATGGATCATTTAAGATGTTGACTGTGATCCTCAGGAGTTCATGGCAGTATCATAGCAACAATGGCATTTGTTATTGACATATCTGGGCCAGGGGATGACCCAAGATACTGCTTCAGAGTCATGTCAAGGAGTAATATGGTCTACATTTTTTTTTTTTCAACCCACCTTGCTTCACGTAGTCAGGGCAGTGCATTGCTGCACCAAGATGGTGCCCTCATCTCCTGCATGGTTAATAGGAAAGTTGGCCGAAGCAAAATACACTCACACAAGCACACAGCAGAATTTTGATCCTGCGGCTTCCCCATCTGCAGCAGTAGTTTATCAAAAGTCAGTGATTTAGGCATCATCCCAGTGTCCTAGTAGAATACACTTTTCTAGAACATACACAGTTTAATTAGGTTGTGAAAAACAAAGCAAAGGAATATTAAGTATTCAGAGAAGAGCAGGCTTATCTTCAGGAAATGCCATTTCAAAGACACGATGCTGTACTTTTACAGAAATACTGGTTCCCCTACCAGGACATCCCCATACAAGAATCTGATGAAGTTCTTCCAAAGTTAAGATCTAGCCTGAAAGTTCTTCAGAAGTGTAAGTTACCTATGCCCCTTATCAATGTAGGGTTTGATTTTGGATGAAGTTTTTACATAATTTACAAACTGGCCTTAACCATCTCATGAGAATTTTTACTTTAAGTGTATTTAAATATTATTGTTAAACGCCACTCCCTGGGTAGATTTTTCAATTCCATCATCAGGGTCTGTCACTGACTTTACAGTCGTGGTTGTAGGTGTTCACTGATGACATTTAAGGTCGTCTTTGCAGTTTGGAGAGCTGAAATGGCAGAACTGGGCAGCAGGGTAGCTGCTCCTGCAGCTCAGACAGGGCCCGGTAAGGGGTGGCTGCTGCTGCACTTGAGGCCTGAGGCACAGGAAGAAGGACTTTGCAGCCTGGTGGGGCTCCATGTGTTGGTATCTGCCTTTAATGGGGGCAGTTGTGAGTCCTATATTTTGTGGAAGTTTCATGTACCAATTTCTACATTTGTGGCTGTACTGGACCCAGTTTTTAGTCCTTCCAATATTTTCCTGGTAACACCCATCCCTCAGGCCTCGGCACTTGCTTAAGAGGACGACTAGGAGCCATTGTGCTTAGAAGCCACTGCTCTTCTTTCATTTCCTAAAGCCCTGAGCTGTTTTAGCCTCCTCTCGAATTGGGGCCAGGATTAGGCATATCCTCCATCATACCTCCTTAGTGAGAGCCACAGTGGTGTCAGCATCTAGATCCAACTCAACCCGGTCCTTAAAGGCTCTGCATCCTCACGTCGTTTCTGGACCCACAGCAGCACAATGTTGGGGTGGTGTGAAATCTAGATTCTACAGTGGCTTCCCAGGGTGGCCGGGGATCAACATGTAGGTGTGGTGCAGTCATCACCCCAAAGGATGAACTTTATATTAGAAGGAGGGAAGGAGTGGGATTTATCATTTGCTGTTTTCCTGTCTCTAGTTTCTCATTCATAGCCTCATTCTGAGACACATGGTCTGTCTGGAAGGTTTACCATGAGATTCAATGGCTGGCTCTACTTCATTATGAAATTGTCAGTTTGGTAATACTCTCCCTTTTATGTGATTTCCTTCCTTCTCTGTTCATATCACTCTTGCTGCACTAAACCTTCGACCTCATGAGAATTTAAACCAACTCCCATTCCCTCATGGCGAGAAAAGACTCTAAAGTCTGGTAATTAAGTTTCAAAATGCTGGACAGAGAAAATAAAAGGGATCTGGGACTGCATGTCTACCGAGTCATCTTTTAAAACTTGGAAAGGCCCACTTTTACAGCTTGTATAAAAAGCACTGGAAGTCTTGAATTCTTTGACCCTCTGATCTGCCTGTAAAGGTTTCTGTTCTTGAGATCTCTCAAAAACCTGATTACACTTTGAAAAGGAGATCAGTACCTAGTCTGTTTTTCTGACACTGCTCCTGGAGTGGTTTTTATCTGACTACTTAGACACGTTCTGGAAACCGTCCTCTTAAGATGCCAACATCCTAATTATTACTACAGTTTACCATGAACCCAGGAGGACATGGGGGCAAGCTCTCTAGGGGTGGATTTGCTGGTGTCACTGAGGTTGGAGGGAGGTGCTGAGGATCCCTTTCATTACATCCTACAAGTCTCATCAATCTTTCCCTGACTAATACAGTTCAGTAGGGTTTTGTGTTCTTCCTGTCCACCCTGATTCTGGAGTCTCCTTCATGAAATATTCTAACTTAATGAGAAATCAGGCTGCCTTGAGAATTATATTAACTCCCTGTGAATTTTCCAGGTTTGCTGAGTTTCTTTACACAAGGAGAAGATCCTGGAAGGGAATCCAAAAAAGGGAAATAACATAATCAGAGGCAGAGGAAAGAAGGCCTTAGGAGTTGTCAGTTGGATGAGTACTACCACCTTTCTGTCTGGTCATCAAGACAATTTACATTCACTTTTTAAAGGGAAAGATTTGCCAAGTTGGGGCTCAGACTGAAAGAGCTAGACAGCATGTAGGATGCCACCCAAATCAACCATGTAAAGCTAATCTTTCTGGAATTGATTAATCTGGTTTGTTTACGTCACTTAAGTTATTCCCAGAGGCTCTGTCTGTTCTGTACACTGGCTATGGTTGTGGGACTAGCTAGTAAGATGTATGTAGTGGATAGAATGATATACCTTCCAGATCCCCCTGGAGGAACAAAACACTTGTTATCCCAGCTGCTGGGAGTGTTGTGGGAAGATGGTCAGTCCTCCACTGTCAGCACTGATGGAAACTGTCTCAGCTGAAGAGAGCTGCCATCCCCTCTTCCTGGAGTGGCCTGTGTCCAACGGCTCACCAGTGTGGGGACATAAAGCCTTGGACTTCTCTATCCAGTTCAGGAAAGCTTTGAATTATCCCAGGTTCAGAAATCCTCATGGTTTCAGCCAAGTTGTTGTTGTGATGGCATCTCTGGTCAACTTCTACCTCTGCCATCCCTGTTCCTGCCACAGACATTGATCCCAGGAGCACTCTCTACCAGGCCTGCAGCATGCTGATCTCTGTTGCAGGTTGGATTCCCTGGGAAGCCAACTATAAGGCAACGTCTGACTTCTGTGTCCACTTCAGAGGGTTGGGAGTCCAGATGTCTTTAGGATCACAGTCTTTTACAAGATACAAACTTGTTCAGAGCCTGCTGATCCCAGGGAAGGCGGTTGGGAGTGTGGAATACTTTTTTCTTTCACCATGGCTCTAGCTCCCCGTTGACTAGCTAAGGGAAACAGACTGCCTCATTTCTTTTGAAGGAAACTGATGCATTTCTCAAGTCAATCTCATTCACTTTCAAATACTTCTCATAAGAAATGCTTTTCTCCTTCAACTTTCAAAGCTAATTTACACCTCGATGGCCCTACCTGTGCTAGTGCCTAGGATTCAGTCAGCGCTAAGGCTAGAGAAAATCCAGCTTCGTACCAGCTGTAATGAGAGCACAGCTGAGGGCCTTTCAGCCCCAAGCCAGTCTTTACTGGAGGAAGTTGCATGGTGGCCACATACAGAGACAGTGCATCAGTCTCCTAGCAGAAGAAACTCCAGGGAGGATCAGCTATGAATGGTTGAATTAGTCTTTTGCCTTTTGATCCAGATTTTGGGACTGTTGTGTGTTTAAACCCAACCCAAATCTTGGATATTTTCTCTTGGCCAAACAGAGTTTATGGTCTTTGAGGTCCTAATCCTCCTGTGAATATTTCACCTCTTGATTGTGAGCGACGGCCAGGGTCATCTTGGCTACCCTTGGGAGGATGAATCAACTCTGAGACGTGGCAGGGTTTGTCTATATGAAGACCCAGACCTTTGGGATACAATCAAGTTGCACTGACTTGTGGGGAAGGGGGTGGTAAATTGGCTTTTTTGTTTGGGAGCCTAAATAAGAGAGGGAATGGGAAAGCAGTTCCGATGGGGGGATGAAGTGGACTTTGATATGAGAATGTAGGGCTGGATGGACTCTGTCATTTAGGAGGTCATGGTGTGTCTCACCAATTACTTGAATTAGAAATAGGGTTAACGTCTCTTAAAAAAAAAGTTTATTTCCTATCATCTCTGTCGGTTGAAAAGCACTTGCTAGAAATGCTGACCAACCCAGTAGTATGGAGCTCTTGCTTCCAGCAGCTCTCCTTTGGAGCGCTACCATCACTGGTGCCCAGAGCACAGGTGCAGACACAGAAATACCTGGGAGTTGAGTCCCTCACCCCCATGAATGGCTGTGCTTAGTCCATTATTCCTCAGTATTTGCTCTGATTTGAAGCAAGAGACCTGGGCTTTCATAGTCCTGCAGCCATCAGTGTTCCCTGACTTGGCTTCTTCCCTCCCTGACCTGGGATCCCACTCCCTTACTGTTTCCTCTGAGGAATGTTCTCTGAAGAAGTCACACGTGCATGAATTGTTGTCTTAGGGTCTGCTTCTGGGAAACTCGGAAAAAGTCTTAGGTACTCTAAGATCAAAAGCACAACATTTTTGGGAAACGTTTTAGAAGTTTTCTATACATTATGAAATGCAATAGGGTCACATGGAAATGGGTAACTTAGAAACTTAAGCTACCACCACTAATACCGAATAGAGAATTATTTACCTGAAAGCCATAATAAATACCTCTGAAGGTTACTGCAAGCTGAATGTGAGTACACAAAATTTGTAATCAAAGAAAATACTAACCCTGGGATCTAAAATCCTAACTCTGGGTTGTGTTGAATAGAATCTGGTTATACTCCTTATGAGGTCGTAGAATCTAGGGGTTCTTTAAAAATACACAGTGAATCTGGACACATTGCAGAAAAGAAGGGACATGGTTTCTTTTAAATGCAAATTAAGAAGGATTGGGATGCAATGGAACCTTCTTTTTCTTTGTCATTCCCCCGTTTCTGGACTTGGAGGTGATGCCACACCACCAGATGGGAACTGGCTTCCACAGTGGCTGCAGAGGGGCAGGACGATGCCACGTGGACATGTGAGAGGACCAGCTCCCCACAGGATGAGCCTACACCCCAGGGAAACAGGAGAGGCCTGGGCAGATAGAACTTTGTGCAAAGACTGTTCAAAAGTGCATTTTTCTCAGCGTAAACTTTCCAGAGAAGTTTGGATCACATCTGTTAAGACAGCTGATATTTCTCAGCACTCTGGGAGATGATGGCCAGCATGGCAGCCCATCACGCTGAGTCTTTGCTTATTACCTCGCCTCTCTTTTTTCCCTCATTTTTATTGCCCTGGCCTTGCACCATCCATAAGATGTCATCAGTTAAAGATTAATCTCTGACTTCAGTTCTGCTTTGTAGAGGATGCAGGCTGAGACATTTATTGATTATTTCCTTAGAGGCAATCAAAAGATAATAAAAAAACAGAATTCTAAGCAAACTGCAATAAGACAATGTAGATCGTTTCAGAGATGTGACTTAGTTTACCCCATGCATTTTAAATTCTGAAGGATGCATGTGTCTTGTTTTTATTTCTGTTTCTCAAACAGCAGTGAAGGAAAAAAAAAAAGAAATTTAGCGTTTAAACACCTGTGGACAATATGATTATAAAGGTTAATACAATCTTTACAAAAGAATTTCTGAAATAGTAGATGAAAATGTAAAGAAGGGAAGAGATGTAAAAATATCCTTTAAATACAATGACACAAAAAATTAAAGTAAAACAATGTTAAAAATGTATCAGATAAAAACTGAAAACTAAGCAAATATTTTGTTCAATATTAATACTATCACAGGGACATAAATATTAAAGGAAGCAGAGGTAAATTTGATATTGATGAGGCATATCTTAGGAACATAAATCAAATAAATATTTATGTAGAGAGCATGCCACAATATATGAAGCCAAAAGCTTTTAGAAATGAAAAATTGACAAAATCCATCACACTGTAACTTTAACATTTTTCTTGGAACCTAGAAGATCAAAGCAGACCAAAAATAAGGCTATAAATGATTTAAGCAATTAACAGTCTTGACTTACAAAATTTGATTAAGGAAAGTCAACAATTTCTCAAAAAAAGAAATTACAGTGTCACATTCTAAATCCATTTCAATAAGTTAGTAAAATAGCAAGAAACATTCCTGGAAACTAAATACTCTTACAAATAACCTGGGCTAATTTATTTATTTGTTCTTAATCCACTCAGGAATTACCAAAATGAGAATTTGCTTTTAAGGATGCAGAATTAGTACTAAGAAGGAAATTTTGTGAAATTGTATTCATTTTTAGAAAACAGGACAGACAGAAAATAAGCCAAATAAGCAAGAATCTAGAGGAAAAATTAACCCAAAGAAAGTGCATATAAGAATTAATAAAGATAAAAGCAGAAGTTTCTGAGGTGGAAGAGATAGGGGAAACCCATCTACAACCAATAAAACCACAAAAGCTGCTCCTTTTAAAATATTGGTAAAGAGACATTCCTCTGGCAAAACCAACTTTTTGCCAGTGAATTTGAAAATAAAGATGGAATGCATAATCCTCTAGGCTGATATAAAATTATTTAAAATTGTCTCAAGATTGCAAGTCCGTGGCAGGACTGCTTGTGTGAGTAATGGGTTAACGTCACACCTGATCCAAGCCTGCCCGACATCGGGCTCCTCCTGGGAAACCTGAGTTCAGGTCAGTGTGGACTTGGTGGTGCCTCACGTGCTGTGAGCCTTGATCTGGGAGACTCGTCTGGCTGGGCGGAGGTGGGAGCTTGCATACAGGCCTTGGTCCTACCTGACTAGAATGGTGTCAGATGCTGTGGGGAGGAGAAGCTGTGACTTCTCGTGTCAAGGAGACCCACACATGCCTTGGATCCCATTTAGGGCAGCTGTACTCACTTCATGTGTGTGAAGGGGCAAAGCATTCATGAACCTGGGGAGCTGTGGGCCTCTGGATGAGGTTAACGTGCCGCATTTCCTTAGCTGTATCCTTCTGTAAAGCTACGTAAACACAGAGTTAGCCTAAAGCTGTTGTGTCTCCTGAGTCTGATTGCAGATTAGAATCTGTAATAACCACTAACTACTGGTAAAGAGCTACCTCTAAAAACACACGAGGCCTGGGTGGGTTTAGTTGACTACTTTTAAAGAACCTTCAAACAACAGATTTCCGCTCCCCCGCTCCCCTCTCCCCACCATTATTTAAATAGTTCTGGACCAGATAGTAAGATGCAAAGTTTCTCAGTTTCTTTAAAATGCCTAGCATAACCTTTTTACCTAAGTTAAGAACAGTTGAGCACATAAAAGAAAACTAGGCCAACTTCACGTTTGATGAGAGAGAGAGAAATTCTAACTAAAACATACTAATATAGCACATGGAACTATATTCAGTATCTTGTGGTAACTTATGGTGAAAAAGAATATGAAAACAAATACATGTACATGTATGACTGAAGCATTATGCTGTACACCAGAAATTGACACATTATAGACTATACTTCAATAAAATACATATATATATATATATATATATATATATACACACACACACCAAAAAGAACCATACTAGTAAACTTTGCTAATTTTCAAAATTAAAACCATACAATCTATCTGACTAGGAGTTCCACTCTAGGAATTAATTCTATAGAAGAACTTGTACGTGTAAGTAAAGATATATAAGTAACTAATTACAGCATTATAAGTATGAGAAAAAAATAAAATCAACCTGAATGCCCACTAACAGGGAAATGGTTAAATCATATTAGGTCCATTCTGTGAAATTTCATATAGTTCTTAAAGAACAACATAGAGTTTTGAGAATTAAATGGGAATGTGTGGGTATGTGTCTGTGCATAGACATGAACATACATATATACACATATTAATTAATTTATTTGCATTTAGAGCACGAAATGTGGAGCTGAAAGACTCAAGTTTCTGCCCAGGCTTTGCAACCTTATGCAAATCTCCTAACTTCTAATCCTGAAGTTGTCCACTCACAAGCATTTAATAATGAAAACCAATGGAGCGTTTTACATCCAAGTATTTTTAGACTGTAATGTACTCTCAAGATATAAAAGATCAGAATATTTAGAGATAGTTAAAATTATGATTTTATATAATGGCAATTTTCCAGGATTACCTTGCATCCAATTAATACCCAGGTAAAAGGACCGTTGCCTGTGTCAGTAATACCAAATAGAACAGTGACTGGCATATTAGGTTTATTGTAAGTATTAGCCATTGCATCACACTGCCTTTAGAGACCTTCTATCACATTAAATTATTTGCTTTTAACTTTCACCTAGCTTATCTTATTATGAAAAGAGAATGGACATAAGTTTGGTCTAGACCAATATTGATATTCTCCATGACCATTCTCTAAAGCTACATCTTGTCTGATGATGGTTTTCTTGGGGTCTGGTAAACCATCGTCTCTTTAAACTATGATAGGACAATTTAGTTGGTTTCCTAGTGGAACATTACAGGGACAACTTTAAGACACGGATATTTACAGTCTCCAGTGAAACTAGCATCAATCTGACAAAACATAATGACAGAATAACTACCCAGCCATATAAGAGAGCACTCAAGTTTTGTCTGTAAAGAGTCCATCAACAAAGGCAGTTTTTGAGGGGATGGGATGCTTAGATTGTGATTTCAGTTCTGAAAAAGTATTCTGAAATACCCTCTGTGCTGTGGCTCTAGGATTTATTGAGTGGAGGAAATAAAACTAGTAACTGGTTACAAGTCTGAGCCTCTGACACTGATGTGATTCTGTTAGAAGTGGTGTCAGATATAAATTCTTACCCTTTTATGGCTGCATTTAAAGAAAAAAAATTTTTGGTAAAACTTTAAAGGGAGTGAGTATAGCTCAGTGGTAGAGGGTATGCTTAGAACGAATGAGGTCCTGGGCTCAGTCCCCAATACCTCTATTAAAAAAAACTTTAAGGAAACAGTGGCAGGACCAGCCATGTTCATCATGTGGTTAATTCTATGTGATTTGAGCAGGCTCAGTGCTTAATTTTGTCTCATCTTCATCTGACCTGAATTGCCTGAGTGACCAGAGGTCTACTCTTCTAACACCCTTTTTTTTTAAAGAGTGGGAAAGAAGAAAGGAGATAACTTGTTAAAGTAACCTACTTCTACCTTTAATGAGATCTCAGATCAAGACTTCCCGATTCCTAGCCCATTCCTCTTAATACTGAGTAAAATTACCTACTCCACTTTAAACCACATCTGTTATGGGTTGAATTATGTCCCCCCAAAAGATATTTGATTTCCTAATGCCCTGGACCTATGAATGTGACCTCATTTGGGAACAGTCATTGCAGATGCATTTAGTTACGATGAGATAATACTAATACAGGGTGGGCCCTTAATCCAATATGACTGGTGTCCTTATAAGAAGGGAATTTGGGCATAAACATAGAGGGAAGATAGCCACGTGAAGACAGGGCAGAGATTAGAGTTTTGCTGCCACAAACCAAGGGACACCTGAGGCTCTCAGAAGCTGGCCCAGGCAAGGAAGGATCCTCCCATAGAGGTTTTGGAAGGAGCATGGCCTGGCAGTGCCTTGATGCCAGACTTATAGTCTCCAGAATGGCAAGAGAGCTAATTTCCGTTGCTTTAAGTTTGTGGTACTTTGTTACAGCAGCCATCTGAAACTAATGCAACATGTAAAAATTAATTCTGTGTCCTTGTATGAAGGTGCTGTGGTTATGCTATAGCTGGTAGCCGGATTTCAACACTGCAGGCAGCAGATGATTTAGAATTAGTGTTGGGTTTAATTGGTTGAACGTGAAGATCTGATGCTTTAGTAAACTACACTCTTGAAACCTTCATGTTAGAAACCTTTAGCCTCTTAATAACATTAATACATACTTTTAAGTGCTTATATAGTGAATTCTAATGGCTTAAAGTAAAATGTGGACACAGCTTGCTAAGTATATATATTGGCTCAATGTGTGAAAGATCTGATTACTCCAGATTATCTAGTAATGATGTATTTCTTTACTGTCTACCCTCTGAGAGCTGCCAACAGGAAGTAGCTCTTCTATAATTACCACAGCCCTTGTCAGCATTAAGTCTCCACTTCTGTTTTAATAGCAATGTAATAAAATAATCATAAGAGGTGTGCCTAAGTAGGACTGGCCAGGTGAACTTCAATGCAGTAAGCCAACTGCAGTTTAACCCAGTATATCTAATGAGTGTGCCATCTTCTATGTTCAGAACAGACTGGGGAAGAGGACAGACCTTGCCTTCCCTATAAGGGAACATGGGCAATAAATTCATGGGCAGTGAATTAACATAGGCAATAAATTCATCATTAGAATAATTCCTGCATGATTACAATGGTGAAATATGCCACGAAGATGAGCACAAGTTGGGGTGAGGGGTTACGCATGACCTGACCTGGTTGGTGGAGAAAGACAGAAAGGCATCAGAGGAACTGACACAAACTGTTTCTAAAGAGTGAGTAGGAAGCTCACAGCCCTCATCTAATTGATCAATAAATCCTGTGAGCTCTCCTTCAAACAATATCTTGAGTCCAATGATTTCATCACCTGCTTTGCTAATACTGTGGTGGCTTCCAGTACTACCACCTCAGCACCTGGCCTGTTTCCTTGTGTTCCTGACTGGTTTCTTGCTTCCATCCTGATCCCTTTACATTCTGTTCTTTATTGCATCAGCCAGATTCATTCTTTAAAAATATGATTCAGATCACATCAGTCATCTTTCCAAAAACTCGAATGGTTTCCCAAACTGGAGTAAAATCTAGAACTCTTACGGTGGTTCATGGTCGATAAGCCACCCTTCTGACCTTGTCCTCTGCTGCCCTCTATCTCCCTCCCTCTGCTCCAGCCACAAGGGCCTCCTTGCTGTGCTTTGATGTCCACTGAGAAACTTGACTTTTGCTGTTCCCTCTGCCTGGAATGCTCTTACCAAGACAGCTGATGGGCTCGCTTGTGCATTTCACATCTCTGTCAGTTGTGACCTTTTTAGAAAGTCTTTCCTGATCGTTCGGCATCAAATGACAATATCCTCCTTTCCCTGAGTCACTCCCTGTTCCTCTCACCTTGTCCTGTTTTTCTCTGTAGAACTTAGCACCATCTGCCAAGCTTTCACTTACTTTGTTGTGTTATGAAAGGGGAGAGGGTGGGGGTGATTGGGATGCGCCTGTACAGGCAATGGTACAGTGTGGAAAGGAACTTCGCTTGTGGAAAGAGTTGAAAGAAAAGGCCACTGTGAAGGGACGGCACTGAGCCGAGGGCAAGTGGCAGAGGGAAAGGAGGGGTAGGCAGGACCGAATCAGATGAACTACAGAGGACAGATGAGGATGGGGGCCAAAGCTTAAGAGAATCAGGTAGCCACTGAACATTTTAAAAGGGAGAGAGATAATAACTTGTACACACTACAAAGAATACTCTGTGAGTAAGGAGTGGTGGTCAGATGACAAGTTTGGAGCAACCCATTTCAGTGATCTGGTTGGGAGGTGATGTGTCCTGGATCATAAGGTAGGCATGGCGGGTGCAGAGACAGAGGGACTGTAGACAAGGGTGGAGACGTTTGGGGAAACTATCAAGACGTCCTCTAAGGCAGCAGAGGTGGGGTTTCCTGGCAGGAGTGTGGGTAGCAGGTGCTGGTTCTTGCTGAGCCTGGGAATCTTGAGACGGAGGAGTTTTGTGGGTATTGACACGAGGGGCTGAAGGAGCAGCTGAGGAATTCTATTTCAGTTGTATTGTCTTTATACCAGAACTCTTCCCTTCCGGCAGCTAGACCCATCTCGCTCATCACCTGGTTCACATTTCTACTCACATATTTATAGGCAGCACAAAGCTCAGCATGTAGCCTGTAGGTGGTGTTGGAACTTGTGGAAAAGAGCTTCTAAGGAGGTATGTGTGAGGAGTAAACAGATGAGGGAGCCTGGGACTGACCCCTGAGACATTCTGACTTGTAACAGAAATCAGGTGGAAAACAAACATCCCCAGACGTTTGCCCTTCACTCCCTTGGAGATTCATGCTGATCCCTTTTTGACAGATGAAGAGACAGATGCCAAGGGCAGTGAGGCAACTTGCCTGATCTCATGGGTAGTTGAGCAGTGAGTTAAGCAAACTTTCTGGATCGGGGTAGGGTAGAAAGAGTAAGTAAGTCAAAAATAAGAGATTTTTGAACTCCCAGTGGAGTGCTTAGATCATGTAACCTGTTGTCCATCTTCTTGGACAAAAGGTCTTGACTATGTTCCTACCTGCTTCCGTGGGAAATCTTTATCTATCCCCCGCTTAGAAATATCTAGAAAAGATAATTCCATTTATCTTTTTCAGAAACCTCCCCTCCCTAGCCTTGTGACACTAAAAAATTCCTATGAGTTATAAGGTTCTTTTAATTTTTACATTCATTTTCTCTCTCTGATTTCTCCTTTTCTTTGTGATGTATAGTCATGTGTCTGTAACTCTTAACACTGCCAATGTAGAGTAGATTGTTGATAGACATCTGTTTGTTTCTTTCACTTTATTTTTTTTATTGAAGTAGTCGGTTTACAGTGTGTAATTTCTGGTGTAAAGCATAGTGATTCAGTTATACATATATATATTCCTTTTCATATTTTTTATTTTCATTACAAGATATTAAGTATAGTTCCGTGTGATATACAGTAGGACCTTGCTGTTTATCTACTTTATATATAGTAATATTTGAATGGAATATGCAGAATGTGACAAAAGTGCAATTTAAAAAGTTTAATCCTAAAAAATTAAAATAAAAAAAAATAAAATCTTTAATTCTAGAGACTTTTCAGTGTCTTTAGGGGGAGCTGTAATTTTCACCGTTCTGGGTAAAGAATAGATTCAGATCATTGGAATTCCGCTCCTCACAGCAGGGGAAGGTTTTGCAATAAGTCAGGCTCCTGAGAGCTCTCCCAGACCCTTGCGAATGAGGCTCACTGAGCCCTTGAAAGCAGCTTCTACCAACTTTATAAAGGATGCAGAAACCGGCTGAGACAAATTGCTAACCACACATGTAGATCCTATAGAGGACTCATCAGATCAATGTTAGTAGACCCCCTAAATCCCCTCAAAAGAACCTTGTTATCACTCGTCTTTAGAGTTATCACAAAATTATAAGTTCGTTCTTCAGTGCCTTTTACAAAGAGTTCAAGTCCCTTGCTCTTCCCCAAGAACAGCATTTTAGTCAAAATGTACTTGAGCTCCAATTGCTGGGTGAAAAATAGGTCACTGCTAGTCATGTTTAGCATTCTTCTTTCTTCCCCTTTGGGATGGAATCTGCCTTCAGACTATTTTTCACACAGAATAAGGATTAGTGCCTCTTTATCAATGTTGTCCATATCCCCACTCAGTATACTTTATTATCACTGCTAGAAGGTGCTTCTCAAAGACTGAGTTGTAGAGCTGTTAAAAAAAAAAAAATCAAGCTCCCTAAAGCCAGGGAAAATTGAAATGTCACTCTTTACAAGGAGTTTTCAGAGGGAGACTAAGCATTTACTTCAATACAGACCATCCATTCTGCGGTCTAGTTTAGAAACTTTCCAAATCAATTTTAAATCTTTTCTTTATAGCTTTCACATCCCTTCAATATCATCTTTTTTTTTTTTTTTTTGTGATGAAATTGCCTGGGCTTGGCAGCACAGGCTGGGGCGGGGTGGGCCTGGGGAGGGTCAGAGGGAGGTGGTGATTGATGGATTGTCCGGCACGGTCCCTCCTGCTCCTGCAGCGGCCTGGGCACCAGCCTGGCTGCCGGCCTTGGCGCGGGCCCCAGATGCACCGAGCCGGCCTGCTGTCTGGCAGATACTTCCCTTTGTTTGTGCTCCTTGTGCTGCTCTAATAACCCTCCTCAAGGCCAAATTAGATTTATATGGAAGGGGAAGTCAGCTAGAGGCTTCAGAATGACTATGCTAATTAGAAACCAAAATATAAACAGCAACTCCACATGGATGTATTAAATAGGCCAGCGTTCTCCCTGGCAAATCAAATTAAGAGAAATCCCATTATCTCGTTCAGGGCTTCCTCGTTTTTTTTCCTGACCGCCTGTTTTCGTGTTTGAACAGAACGAGGGTACGAATAGATTGCATTCCAGGGGACTGGTTCTAAACTACAAGTTCTTTCTTCCTTACCCCCCATATTACAGTGCCGTTATTCCCAATTAAACCAAACTCATCTTTTTAATCCACTATAAATTTAGGTATCACCCTCTATAAAGATTTTAGGTTTCATTGCAGCCTCAACTGTTTCATCTATCCTCACCAGTTTGGCTTCATTGTAAACTAGTTACCACAAAGTATTGGAAACCGCCCTCTGGAAAGCCCCACGTATCATGTGAGGGTCTGTGAGTATCTGCTACAGGAAGTGAGTGTTACATCCCATCATTGCTAGCCTTGTGCAGTCAGGCTGATCCTGCAAGGGAATGTAGAACAAAAGGAGCCTTTCCCCTTCTTAAAAATGGACTAGCACGAGTGGTCAGGGAGTTTTAGGAGTTTCATGTTTCAGGTGACAAAGCAGGTGGGGAAGGGGAGTCACTTTTCAGCCGAAAGCCGCTGCGCTGGTAATGGAGGAAGCAATGGGCTTGAGAGGTTTTCTCAGAGGCTGGGTCTCCCATAGTCATCCTTAAGTGCTTCTGATGCACAGGGCATCCCTAAAAGGCAAGGACACCAAAGCTGCATCAGGTGGAGAGTCATGGCTCCTTTCTTTCAGCTTTTTATAAAAATGTTTTCAATAAGAGTAAGTTTCCCACTACTCATGGCTTTTCATTAGCAGCATTATGTGACAGATAATCTAAGGACACAATAGTGAGCAAGGTGGAAGTTCTTGAGGGCAGAGTAGGGTGCTGCAAGATCAGCCCCAAGAAAACCAGCAGGACTGTGAGACTGGAGCTTCAAGGCAGCCAGGGCAGCTGTCATGCTTATCTGGCTGAGCTCTTGGAGAAGAAATCATGAAAGTACACTTTCCAGCCAACTTGTGGCCCAGGTTTGTTCTGGTCATATCAACTCCTTTCCTGCTCACTGTGAGGAACCTTCATTCCATTTTTCCTCTTGAGAAGAAGTCATTCCCCAAATTTGCAAGTCAGAGGCAAGCCAATCTGTTACAGCGATAGAGGAATCGAAGAATTGTGGTAAAGGAAGTAGTGGAGAGGGCACGTACCCTGGCAGCAGACAAGAATTCTGGTCCTCAGGACTAAGTGATGGCGGGCATCCCTTCACAACAGCAGAGACGCCCTGCCCTTGATTTTTTTTTTTTTTCTGATGACTCTTTTCTCAGGGCTGTTTCTTCTGAAGTAAATGTTGAGCCTACTGCCTTTTCTGGGGAGAGCTAAGAAGAGTGAGTAGAGGAAAGGAATGTCAGATTACATCATGATTCACATTATTTATGGAAAATAAGGGTCTCTGAGGACTCCCCGTTCACCTGTCATCTACTTTTCCAGTGAAGGTCATAGCATCAATCTTCTTTGTGATTTCCTGTGACAAGGACCCTCTCCTTAATCAAAATTTAGTCACCCTCCTCTGAGCCCTCTTTTTGACTTGGCCTTGGTCTTGGCTGGGTTCCATCTTTGGCTGACCCAGCCTAGTTGTAGCAAGAATCCTGCTAAGTCAGTTTAGAAAGAATCCTCTCACCCTTGATATCTCATCACCTGCAATACCTGATCAAATTCCTGTACCCCTCCCACCCCCCAGGTGATATCTGACCACCTGGCCTGCCTTCAGCAGCAATCCTGTGAGTCAGTTTAGCAAGAATCTTCTACTTTAGATTTCTCCTCTTGGTGGTTTTATAGCCATTGCCCCTCCACTCCGTGACTATAAATCCTCAGTTATCGTTACAGTATTCTGAGTGGTGTCCCATCCCTCTCCCCCATTGCAACAGTCTTGACACCTATTACAACAGTTCTGGATAAAGTCTTCCTTGCCATTTGAAGTGTCAGAATCATTTTTTTTCTCTAATGCTTGCCAGGAATAAAGAGATGCCCTCTTCTGATAAAAGCAGTTGAGTAAATAAAACATCTGCTCAACATCTTGCTTAAACCAAATTCTCTGTGTTGTATGTATATACCCATATACATCAGACACACACACACATATGTATACGGCTGAGATTTCTAAAAGAATGTCAGAAGAAATAATGTTAAGTATTCTTTATTGCTCATTGCCACCTTCCAGGTAAAAATTCTGAATTCTTAGCAGGTGTACAACATCTTCTTGTTAGGCCTTTTCCTCCAAGCCCCTTACTTTCCACTCAGCTGTTCTTCAGACTCTCCAATTTTAGTCTAACCATCAAAGGCAGGCAAACAGGCTGTACTTAAAAAAACTCTAGATATGTGCTGCCCAGCGTGGGGACCACTAGTCAAAAATGGCTATTTATACTTAGATTATTTAAATTGAAGTGAAAACGCCCCCAGTCATACTAGCCCCATTCCCCATGTTCAGTATCTACGTGTGGCTAGTGGCTACCACATTTGACAGCACAGATATGGAAGATTTCCATCATCCACTATTATTAGAAAATTCTATTGGGCAGCAGTGCTATGTGTAAGTCAGACTTACTGGGACAAAAAGTATGGACAGTTCTCATAGCCAGGCTTTCAATAGCATAGAGGGCATGGAGAACACTTCAAACCAACTAATACTTGTTTTCTCATTTTCAAGGCTTGTCAAGTGTGGCACACTCTGTGAATCCTTTCTTGCTTCTCCCAGCCCAAATTCATTCATGTCTGAATTCATGTCTG
The DNA here is from genome assembly GCF_048564905.1 of Vicugna pacos. Lineage (NCBI taxonomy): Eukaryota > Metazoa > Chordata > Mammalia > Artiodactyla > Camelidae > Vicugna > Vicugna pacos. The sequence continues at coordinate 19,484,159 of NC_132992.1, read as the reverse complement.
TTGCTTATATAATTTCTTTTGGTTTCCTGGCTGTAAATCTGAAAACTAAGAGGCAGAGTTCCATTTCTAAATCTACAGGAGGAAAGAGATGGAGTGAAGGGCTTGTCTCTATAGCATGAATGCAAAGGGACTGGTGAGTATGGGAAAACTGAACTTTTGGAGAAGGTACAAATCCTTGACTCTCTGACTTCTTATCGGGTGTCATAGATTTTGGCAAAATTACCTATCTCCTTTTTATAGATACTGAAACAGGCTTAGGAGTTGAAAATACCTGTCTTAGGGTTGTGTAAGCATTGTTTAATAAATCACTTACCACTGTGCTTGGCACATGGTAAGTACTTCATGCTGGGTATCATTTAATTCAGATTTTGCATCCTTAGTTGTAGAAAATTTTTATTGGGTTATTGGGGAAGAGATCAAGTTAATATTTTATACAAGATATTTTTTAAAACATCATTTTGATGTTCAAAACAAGATAAGAGTTTATTAGTAATAGAAAAAGGGAGATATATTTCTAGCTTGAACTTAAATTAGACTTTAAGACTTGTATCCAAGTTGGATGCAAAGAATGATACTTTGTGGTCAGAAGAATCTGTGTTAAAAAAGAGATCAAGAAGAATAGCTCAAAATTATTCTTTAAGCTGTAAAAATGAGGCAACAGTAATATCCTTAACATATTAGACACAGAGTTATTGAATAAAGTCTCAGTGATGCAATAGATGTTCCTTCTTTCAATTTTATCAGTTTGCAAAATTCATGAGGTTAATAAGTATTAAAAATCTCATTACTGTCCCATATCAGATAGGGATGTAGCTCGAGGGTGTAATAAACTAGTTCTATTGTTGAAACTCCATCAAAAAAGCAAGACTGCACTTACCCAACATTATAAAAACCTCTATGTCTCCCTGCATACAACTTAATCTAATGAAAAATATTACATATGAGGTTTCTGAATGCTCACAATTCAAATCCTAAAACTCATTGACTTTGCATATAAAGTTACAGCAGGTGGCTGTTAGAGTTTGCAAGAGATTCACTGTCAGCAAAGTGCTATTGGTCTAGCAGTAGATACACTGGGCAGTTACATCAGTAGCCATATTTTGCATTTTTTGGAAAATCTTGTATAATTTTGCTGAAGCAATCCTAGTTTCAAGTACTTTGCACAGTGTAACTCTTACCCCTCCTTCCTGTAGAGGATATAAGTCAGTATTGATGGGTTTAATAGCTGCCTACTCCCTTTCAGGAAGCAGTGAAGAAGCTTCACTAGCATTCACCTGTGTTAACTCTAACTCCCCCTTTCTGTGCTTTTTTCCCACCCTCTCAGCCCCGCCTGGGAGCTCACATCACCCCCAGTTAGCTGTCAACTCCACTGCTGCCCTTCTCAAATGTCACTTTAAAAGAAGACTTAAGATACACTACCCTAGAGATTCATGTCGGGGGTCCTGCTTGTAAGAGGCAACTGAATGGGGGGAAACCCTACTTTGATAGTATATGAGATATTTATTCATCAGCCCTTAAATTATCCTACGTCCAGCAGGCAGAGAAGGCAGGTTTGGAACATATAGTGCCTCCCTACTCATGTCTTTTTGCCTCCTGAAGAACTAATTTTCAGGGAGCAGCTAGGGTACCATCTCTGATCTCAGAGAGGTTAGGCTCTTATTCCAGGTAAAAAATCATGATTTTTCTAAACCACTCATGGATATCCATCTCGTCAGATTGATGTATGTAGCTGGGCGGGCAGGGAGCCTGACTCAGTTTTGGCAGATGAGCTACAAGGGGACACGCTGATTTTTATTCAGAAAGGGAAACCATCCTCAGCAAAGCTTTAGGGGGGAAAGGCTTTTGCTCCTTCCTCATTCTTTCTGCCCGGAAGTCAAATGAGATGCATGGAGATTATCTTGCTATTACAAATTGAAAAACTTGTGGACAAAAATCGAACATTTTAAACATGGAAGAATAAAGAGCCTGGCCCCAACATGACATCAATGTTGAGCCAACCTCTAGAAATCTTACTATGTGAGAAAAATAAACCTCCATTGTAAACGTACCTGTAAGTTGGGTTTTCCTGTAGCGGGAAGCATTCCTGGCTAATACAGTAGCCGACAGGCATTAGCATCCCCAGGCTGCACTTTATTCTCCATGGCCGGAACAGGATTTTTAGGACTACAACCCTGTGCTCTCTACTGTGGCGGGGCATCGACAGACAGCAGTCAGACTTTGTCTAAATCATTGTGTTAGTCAGCTTGAGCTGCCGTTATGAAATATCAGAGACACTGTGGCTTAAAGAACAGATTTATTGTCTCATGGTTCTGGAGGCTGGAAGTCAGGGATCAGTGTGTCAGCACGCTTGGGTTCCGATGAAGGCTCTCTTCTTGGCTTACAGATGGCCACCTTCTTGCTCCTCACATGTCTGAGAGAGCACTCTGGTGCCTGTTCCTTTTTTTTTTTTTTTTTTTTGAGGAAAGGGCACTGATCCTACCATGAGGGCCCCACTGTCCTGTCATGATCTCATCTAAACATAAAAGCCAAAGGGCCCATCTCCAAATACCATCACATTGGAAATTAGGGCTTCAACATACGTGTTATTGGCGGATGGTGGGGTGCACTTCAGTCCACAGCAAAATGCATCTATACTGTTTTTACTTCTCAGCTCTCAGAGGGCCTTGCATGCATGAGGTATATATGACGAAGGTTACATATACATCATTTGAATGGTAAGGCTATTCTCTGTGCTGGTTTCACAGACTTGTTGGGGCTTATATGATAAGAAGGCACCTGCTCATGCTGATCGGGTTTGCCTTCACCCAGGGCATCATCATGCTGTGCGGCTTCCTTATGAAGGTCAGTCGCCCATCTTTTCTTCCTGACCTCCTGCATTGTCCACTTGGTTCCTTTCTTCATTTGCACTCATCCACCCCATGGCTAGTCACCTTCCCTAAGTGGGTTTCACAGGCCACAGCAAATTGAGCAAATGTGAAAACATGAAACCTGATTTTTTTTTATAACTGACCTCATCTTATTGAGTCCCTACTAAGTATGAGACATAAAATATTCTAAACACTTCAACCACAAACAAGTCATCAAATTAGGCACTTCAGAATTAAACAAGGGTAAATCCAGGATTTTACCTTCCTTCTACTCTTATTTCCTGGGGCTTCTGACATGGATGACAAGGGCACTGGGAGAAATGAAAAACTTCCTGGCAGATGCAGCTGCTTGTGCCCTGGCTTGCTCTGTAATATGCTTCTGCCTTCGACATCTCTTTCCTGGACAACGCTGTGGCATCCTTACTGATCTCTACACATTGACTCTGTAATATGTGCATACACTGGTTCGCTGTTCAAACAAGACAGAAGGACATAAAAATACGAATTTCAAATCTCCTTTCCAAGCTCTAGTCCTACTACTGAGGCAATGACTTATGACTCTAATTCTATGGTTGGCATCATAACTTTAAACTGACAAAAAATAAAAGAATGAGTGTTTAGACAGGATTTATTGTCTCTGCTTGGGAAGATGAAGAATTTACTAAATTTACCCAATCTCTTATCTCTTCTACCAAATCTGTTAATTATAGTTACAGAGAAGATTGTAAATGTCAAAGCTTGATTTAAAAATAAATTATAACTAAGTCTTCCATGCCCTGGTTTATAGATTCAACCCATAGATAATGAATGACATTTATCATATTATGTAAATGTTCTTTTAAAACCAATTAATATGAATGGATTCTTTCAGAATTAGACAATCCTAGATTATTGAAACATTGCTGTTTGAAGGAGACTTTTCCATGTGTTAAGGTCTAATCTATCATATTAATTTCCTTTTATCTAACTTCTTTGGGTTCTTATAACTATTTGCTTCCTCAGATCTAGTATTAGAATGTCTCCTCTTGTTGCTAGACCCAGGGAATATTGCATATCCTTTTGTTTGTTTCTCTGTACCCTGTACATACTCTGAGGAACCTTTAACAAAGAGACTGTTCATTGAATATCTGACTGTGTGTGTCAGCTTGTTTTTATTAGGACCCTTGTAAGTCTATTCACAGCCAAACTATTACTCATGTGGAAAGGTGAAAATCCAAACCTTTCACTCAGAACTCTGATGTACTGAATGCAAAACAACAACAAAACAAAACAGAAAACAATACATTGTTGCTGCTAAAGTATCTGTAGAATTACTTAGAAACAAATTTCTGAAAGCTGGGATAATTTAGAAATTCTAAGGATGATAAAGTTCTCAGTGCGTGTTTAGGTATGAGTCATAATTTGCTCATCCCATTCAGTATGTGGGGGATCCTTTTAATCAGAATGTCTTAATTATAATTAATTTATAAAGCATTATTCAAAGCAACGCATTCATGGAGTTAAAGTCAGATAGTGCTAAAAGACTTAGGAAAAAAATGATCCCTTTCTCTACTTCCTACTCCACTGGTGTTCCCTAGGGGGAGCCACTTTCAACTCTTAGCTGTTTTATCTGGAATTTACCTATGCATTGAAAATAATGTTTCCTTCTGTTTATCAGTTGAGATATTGCATCTCATTATGGATATTGATGATTTAGTCTAGCCTCCTACCCCTGGCATTAATCTACCCATCCCCATGATTTTTTTCAACATAATTATCTGTCAAATCAAGCCAGCATTTACAGTCTAACTATAGAAATATTGCTCTCTGCTGAGCCAGGTAGTGTACTATAATTAAGATTCTCTTCTTGTACAATGTTAATTTCCTATGTGTCTATTTTTTTTTTAAGTTCGGTGAGCTGTCAAGTACCAATTGATTTTTCTAAATGCCAAAATACAAATCTGTCACTTTCCTTTATTTCCTAGATAATTTCCTTTTGCAGCCTCTGTGCTGTGGCACCAATTGGGATGGATGATTCTCTAAGCATGGCTTGTTACTCATCTGGGACTTTCCTCCTCTGCCCTCCAGGGCTTGAGCTTCCATTTCCTGAATCATGTATCTTACTGTTTTTGTTGTTGTTGCCATCATTGTTTATCACCTTGATTTGATGGAACCCATCCTCCAGCAGCATCTGAGGAAAGGTACATGAGAGGTATATTTTAGTTTCTAGGTCTGAAATGTCCTTTCCATCTGTGTTTCTCTGCCAGTACAAACCACCCATCAAATGTGAGTGTAGAACAGTAAGTTTTTCCCTCAGAACTTTAAGGGCATTGTTCTGGTGCCCTCGGGCATCTAGTGTTGATGTTGAGAGCTCTGAAGGCACTCTGATTCTCATTCCTTTTTTGTAAGTTATTTCTCCCCTCTGGAAAGTTTAGGATCTAACTGTCTCTCTTGTTTAGTGATGTAACATTGTGTAGATCTTCCGTATTTTACAAGCTTTTAAGTGATTTTAAAGGGTAATTGACTATGTTCATTTTTTTTCTTTTACTGATACTGGAACTAGCATCTTTAGGATGTCAGATCAATTTTGATGTACAAAAACCCAAGAATGAATGAAAAAGAATATGAAAAGGAAAATATGTATGTATATGTATGACTGAAACATTATGCTCTATGCCAGAAATTGACACAACACTGTAAACTGACTACAATTTAAAAAAAGAACGAATCTGTATATACACACACTCATATCTGAAACAAGCATGTTGGCTCAACCCCTATATGTGTACAAAGTTATGATGTTAAAAATACAATGAGTTTACAGTGTACTTCATATCTAGTATTAAAGTAAACTTATTCTTATTTTTCCTTAGCAATATAAATAATAGTCTATCATGCTCAAATTCCAAAGATTCAAGTTGGTAAGTGGAAAATCTTCAGTGTGCTTAACAAAGAGAACAATTTCTAAGCCAAAAAACCACATTACATTAATAATGTTAACTAGCATGCTGTTATTTAGTATGTTTTAAAATCAATTTGTAAATCTGCTTTGGTTTTATAATTGCATAGAAGTCTTGATTCCAATGTTTGCTACATTTCTACAATGTGTAGGACATTGCTTTGTGTATCACTAAATACCAGGTGTATAGCACAGAAATCTCCATAGGCTTATATCCACTATACTATAAGTACTATAGACTGAATGTGCCCTCCAAAAATTCACATATTGAAACCTAATCCCCCAATATGAGGGTATGTGGAGGTGGGGCCTTTGGGAGGTGATTAGGTCATTAAGGGCATTAGTGCCCCTAGGAAAAGACCCCACAGAAGTATCTGACCCTTTCTGAATATGAGGACAGAGCAAGAAGACAACCATTTAAACCAGGAAGTGAGTCCTTACCAGGCACTAAGTCTTCTATTTCCCTGATCTTAGACTTCCCAACTTCCAAAACTGTGAGAAATAACTGTTATCTATAAGCTAGCCAATGGTATTTCTTATAGCAGCCTGGACTAAGACAGTAAGTTTTATGAGGAAGGATTTATTCCTAGCTAAATTCTTAGGACATTAGACATATCATATATACTTATTTAGCATATGGAATGTGTATATGTACATATTTACAGATATAAATTTAAGACCGAGTGACTACAAGAATGTTTCCTATTAATGAGGTCCTCTGACATTTGAGCAGCATGTTTATTCCTTGTATTTCCACAAGTACTTCCTTCAGACTTCTCATATTTTCCCTACTGACTCAGAATGGAGAAGAACCTTAAAGATTCACTAACATCCTTGTCTTATTCTAATTTTTCTTCTCAGCATAAGTTTCCTCACTGATAAAATGGGAAGGTACCAATTTGCATCACAAGAGATAGGGCGGATGGGCACGAGAGAAACAGGTTCTCAGAGGCATGCTGTTCAATGCCTCTGAGCATGAAATACCCCTTTAATACTTGTGTGGCTGACTTAGAAAGGGACAGAAGTATCACCCTGAGGAGCTGTCCACTGCGGCTCCCACGGAGGACTCTGCAGTGCGAACTGTTTTCTGCACTTGGGGAACACCAGGGCATAGAGGAAATAAGCCTGATTTTTTTCCTACTTCAGCAAAAACGAAGTTATGGGCAAGAACTTAGCTCCTACAGAAAAAAGTTAGCACAAAGATTGCTTCTCTTCAACAAATTTATTTGACCTAATTTCTTACGGCTTTTCTTACTCGTATATGCAAGAATTGAGGCAAAAAACTTACCTGGTTGCCAGAAAGAACTCCCATGGCATAATCAGCTCTCAACACATTGCTTTTGTCAAAGGAAAAGAGACACAGAAAGTGACAAATTCAGATAACAGTGCAGTTTGGGTGAAACATAGCGTGCTTTTCTTAAAATGGAAAGGACATCTGCTAGTTGCCTGTTTGTATATGCTTTCTTTTATTTCACTGCTTAGAGTACAAACAGATTGGGGACCTTTGGGAAATGGGGTTCAGACTGTAAGAATTCCTACTGGCTGTCCTGTATACAGTTAATGGCTAATGTGGATGGAGGCAGTGACCAGCCTCCATTTCATCTTTCCATTGTCTGTTAGAGTAGTGGGTAATCTATTCCAGCATCTGCAACTGGAAGCAAAACATGCCAATTATTTTTATTGATCTAAAGCCTTCATAGGTGGGACACCATGCCAGGGCAGCATATGGAAATTTAGATAAGGAAATGATTGCAGAGTCATGGAAAAGGGCTGGGGTACCTGGAAAAGAACATGTAGGCCTTAAAAAAAAAATGAACAAGCACTTGGTATTCCGGAGCTTAAGAGCTTCAAAGATGAATTATGCAGTCGCTGCAATGGAAATTGATTACGAAGCCTTCGATGAGTCACATGCCTTAGGAATTAAGTACTCTCCAATCTATTATTGTCAGTATCCTGATGGGTCAACCAGGCTGTGAATGGGAATTTGCATTAAATTGATTTGAGTGTTTTTTTCTTGAACTAACATCACTCAATCAAGGGACACATTCAGACAGAGCTAGATAAGTCTGACTGAATTTGATTTGGAAAAGCAGAGTAGCAAGGGATTAGCAGGCAGAATTTAAAAGCACCATAAATCTGGCACCACAGGCTGGGCTGGAGGGGGCAGGTGAGTAGTCTCTGTGCCACAAAGAGGGTATACGGTCTAAGCACATTTGGTTTGCAGGTCTGAAGCATGTCAGTACTACATGATACACACGTGCATCACAAAAATCATCACCACATCATGTAATGCGGAAGACTACTTGGAGGATTTCAGAAGATCTGATTCAGAAATGACAAAGGATCGAGTTTGTGTTTATGGTATATATTTGCCGTGCAATGGTCTTTGGACATCAGGGAAGTCATTCACTTTACGTGTAATGAAGCTTTTTTGTGAAGAGGCTAAGTAGATTAGATGACCTCAGGTCCACTCAGGTTCAACACAACATGATTCTATGAGCAGAAAGATATCATCAGATGCCAGGTTTCACTCAAACACTTGATGCTCTCTGTTGGCCAGATGCTGGGACTCATAAGGAGCCTCAGCCGTACCAGGGCCTCTGTCCTGGCATTGAACTGATGGTTTAGGGATGCATGAGTCCCCAGGGGATGTGGTGGGTTGGGAAGTTTTGCGATGAACTTGTCTGAGGTACTGAGAGTTGACAACATTTGAATGTTGAGGAGATAAATACCCAAAGCTTAGGAAGGAGCATCTGTTGGTGCTCAAAATGATTCTGACTCATTAACAAATTATGAATATGAAAAGAGAGTTCCTTTTTTTCTGCTGTTAACCACTCACGCTGATACAATAATAAGGGTCCAGCTTTGAATGGTGGGGAAAAGGCATAAAAAACTTGCCAGATAGTTCTTTACAGTAAGAAAAAGGGGAATTTTCAGTGAACCTACATATCTTTGCATCTTAGCCTGTTCAAACTAAATAACACCAAGTTGAAATTTTATTCCTTCATTCTCAGAAATATCTAACGTTGAACTCTTGCACTGTTGCTCTTAGCTGGTTGAAGGCTACTTAGAAGGATCATAACTAATATTCACCTGTACTAACCACTAAGCTGAAATTTTGGTAGAGATGGGAGGTTACTGGTTTCCTGACCAAGCAGGACTTGTGGGAGTTATAGCTGACCTCTTGTCAATGTTGACATCTTGTCTGTTCCCAGGGTTGCCATGGTAACACCATCGGGGTGTCCTTACTGTTGATTACTGCTCGCCAGAAGTCTCAGAGGTATCTGAGAATATAGACATTTGTATTGCCACGTATCCCTTCTATGACTCTTTCTACTAATGCAAGGTACAGAAATCAGTAACGCTGTATAAGTCCTTAATCATGCTTGTACTCAGGACATGCATCTTTGATGTTTTAGACTGTATCTTTGCTTGGCTTGATTAAAATACAGGAAGTACTTCCTAAAGATCAATATCTTGAAAGTTACTTTGTCCCTTGAAGTTCACTCCTAAGCAGAAGTTGAAATTTTGAAGATAAGCCTTTTGCACAAGAAGTGCTCTTTGAATATGTTACCATTTGAAGATACAGTGATCAATATTTTTGCAGCATTGTGCATTAGGGTTGTTCAATCAAACGCCATTCAACTTGAACCCCGGGTCCCGCTGAATTCTTGTTTGAATTAGAAAGCTATTAAAGTCAAAACCAGGACAGCAAAGATACAATGACTGTTTTATACTGCTCTAGGGAATGTGCGGAGGGTACTGAACCCAGAATGATGACAGTTAGATAGAAACCAAGTAAAAGAAGTTGAGACTCATTTTTAAGGATATGAAAGTTTGGTCAGGAGATGACTTTGAAGTAGCATTATGTGTGTCTATTATCTTCAGCTATTAAGCCTATAGAAAGGGCCTGGGAAAATAACCCTAGAGAGAGCACTGTTTATGCATTTACAGTATAGGGGGTGAGGGGAACGATGACCCTAGACTGCACATATCCAGTGGGTCTGCAATGGAAGTTTCAGGATGCCCTGAGAGCATGCAGAAGACTCATGTTGCAAGGTTGGGAACTGGAATTAAAGCAAATGGTGAGAGGCTCTGTGAAAAGAAATATGGAGTGGAGGCAGCTGCATCGTCACCAAACTTCTGTTAAGATTGGGAGAAACTGGGCTGTGAAAGAACTTGGCTAACATTTCCTCAGACACTAGGGGACCTCAGTTGAATGTACGGTGTGTCTCTAAAGGCTCTTCTCTTTTGTTCTGTGCCGTCCCTCTTCTGACCTTGGAGAGAAGATAAACAGCTGGTCGGTGTTTATACAGAAGTCATGGTCTGCGTTTTCAGCTGTATCTATAGTGACCTTCAAAGAGAAGAGACAAAAATAGGTGAGGACACAAGCTCATTCTTGTGGTACCTCATATTTAAGAAAGATGCTATTTCTGAGCAATAAAACCATACAGGCTACCTTTAACTGAGGTGCTGTGATGTGAAAAGTCATAAAGTTCACAATTGAATAAATTCATGTTTATACTTTTACCATTAACTTCATGAGAAATAAAAATACTTGATCTAAAATTTAGCAAAAAGAAGTCAATACAATATTATCTTCTAGGTTCCAGAATACGTAATAATCATATCAATATCACAGGCATTGGTTTAAGTCTGACATAGCTATTATGAAATGTGAAACTGTTCAGAGATTTTTCTTGAATTGTCTGAGCCCCTGGTTCCCATACTCTTCTCAGGCTAGGGTTGTTGTATCTGTCCATTCATAGTCACACCTGGGCCACTGAATCCCAAGTGCCCAGGAGGGTCGCATGAGCAAAAGCAGTCCTACTTCCTCATGATGATCAAGGTCTATTTTCTCTGTCAAGAGTGTGACTCTTTTCTTTGCTCACTAGTCCCTGGATACAAGGAATTCAAGTGCTCATGAGCCAACTGTAGCTTATAATTCAGTGGGATGCTTGCATGTCCTCTGTCAAAGTGTCAGCTCTCTGGGCCCCAGGATCTTTCCATGCTGTGACTTTGCCAGGAGTTGCAGAAAAAAAAAAAAAAGATGCATAAATTAAGGTTTTCTGTGAGTCATTGAGTTAGGGTAAATGGTGATTGGAGCTATTACTTGGTTGAGGTTTTGGTAGTCTCTAGTCGTCCCCAAACCCTTCCTGGTTTCAGTGAATTATACAGAGATAAATGGGAATTGCCACCCTTGCATCCTTGAAATCTTTAAAGATAGTACTAATATCCACTACCCTCCTCCCCAGGATGTGAGATTGTTTTTGATTTACTGCTTTGGCAATTGGTGGAGCAGTTTTAGAAGCTTACGTTTAGGCCATGGGATTAAAAGTTTCATAGTGGGAAAGGCCATGACCCCAGTATGGGAGTTGCACCATTTATTAAACATGCTAATTCTAGTCATAGTTTCTGGAAATAGAGAAATGATGAGCATATAGGTCTGATGATTAAGCTAACTCATTGTAAACTGGACTTTAGTCAGGACTTCATTTATTATTTGGTCCTCATATGCCTCAAAACTAACAGGGGGCCATTATTATATTTTGAGTTTCCAGGTTTCATGATCAATTCATACCCTTTCCTCAACAATCCTCAAAATATTGGGAATTCTCTTTTCCCTAGGATACAGTTTCCCTGAGTAAATGGCCCAAAATCCCTTTGGGTAAGGAATTATTACCATGGGTACTTGCTGTGGCTTTGCAGGATCCTGGAGACCTGGTCACAACTTCAATAAATGAGTTCAAGTCTGAAAACTGGTTCAGCATTACAAACTATACAATGGATCATGCCCTTTAATGAGGGCACCCTCCCTCAGGCTCTTTGTCATCCACCATTGACTTCCTTTGTTGGTACAAGTTGAATAGTATCCCTGTTGTCTGCCCACCTGTTTTTCTCCGGGGGTTACCATGTTCCATTAACTGTCTTCATACGTTTCTATGCGTTAGGTCCCTCTGACTGCCACTCCAGTCTTGGCACTCACTGTGGTCATTGTGATTCTCTGGCTTGGCTTCTATCCACATACCGTAACTTTCCAAATATCATCCCTCATCCATAGAGTAAAGCCACTACTTAACGTCTTAGGCTGGTGCCCTTCTCAATAGCACGTTCTTTCTGGTCTTGGTAAATGGTATTTGCAGTGGGTTGTCCTGTGGAACATAATCATCTGGTGGGTCTTCTGGATATACTATAACCATTCTAGCATGCTTACTTCCCTAAGCCTTTTAATCCGTTCCTTCAGTGTCTTCTGTAGAAATTTGAGCATTTAAACCTCTCCAGCATTTTTTTTTAATATTTCTAGGAGTCATCATTGTAGCAAATTCATACCATTTCCTGGAATTCTTGCAAGGATGCTTAATTGTGTACCTCAGGAGAGTACTCTCAAGTCAATGTCTTTCTTATCCAATGTTCACATCCCAGAGATAGGTTAAGAGTTCACTGACTTGGGAGTATTCTGGCCCCCTTTACCAAGCACATTCATCATCAAGCCCCACATGTACTCCCCTGATTCCTGCTCATACACACTGGCTATGCTTTGCAGCTCCTTTGTGGCATAGTCCTTATCTTTTCTCTTCAACCAACCATATCCTTAGCTGGGCTATGCTGCCAGCTTTAACAGCTAAATATTGTGCTGGAGTCTCTCTGTGGTGTTTCTTCTATTACCAGTGATGGGGGCCTCATTGCCAGCCAGGCAGTCAGCTCCAAAGCCCTATCTTGTCATCTGTTTTCTCAGACCATTTCTGATACCAACTCTCTAAGGTTGGGTTCTCTGTAAGTGAACATTGAGATAAGCTTATGGTTCATTGTGTTTATTAGAAATCAATACATGTGAAAGATAAAGAGTGAAGGAAAGATTGGACAGAAGTTAAAAAAAAAAAAAAGCAATGTAGACCCAACAGAGCCTTTGGCAGGGAGCTCTGGAGCTAGTGTTGTACATCTGAGTTGTCACAACTCAGAGTGGAATTCCATCTTTTATATGTCTCTTTTCCTCAGTCCCCAGGTGTGGGTCTCTGGGGAAGGGAACAACCTTGGACAAGGCAGCTCTTTGCTGCCTTGAAGGAGCTGACAGCTGAAGGCTGTTCGCATTATCTACTGTGGTTGGTAAACACGGAAAAGTACTCCCTCCTCCTTCAAGGAGAGACTTGCCCAGGTTGCAGTCAGCAAACAACATTGTGTGCCAGTATTTTCTTTGAAAAGCTAGTGTCAGGGGTCTCGTTATAAAGGGCAGGGTTGGGGAGGAAGAAATTTTCTTCCCAGGTGAAATGTGATGGGGTAATAAGGTCAATAGGTTTAGTGAGAGTAACTAGGCCTAGTTCTGGTTTGACTGCATCCTGGTTCTCTGACAATGTCTTCTTCCCCATTTATGGTTGAAGGCGTAAGTGCAAAAATAGTAGCCTGACCCAGCATAGAACTCAAGCTCAGATGCTGTCAAGTCATCTCACTTAAAGTTCTCGGTAAGAAGCAGAAGAGCTGCCGGTCTACATGGGAACTGGAGGTATTGCTCCTTTGATAATACTTTTTCAGCTCTGAGGTCTTAAAGGGAGGGAAGAAGTTGGTTTCCATCCCTTCTTTCTTCTTTCTCAAACTCTCACATCCAGAGCCCTGTACACAGTGGTTTGCTCTCATGTGTGTGGTGACCTTGATTCTTTGACAGCAGCCAGTTCTAGGGTTATAAGACTTCCTGGGGTGTAAAATAAGAACTTTACAGCTTGGTGTTGCAAACCTTGGCATTTCTACGTGAAACTTTATATATTTTATGAAAGAATTTTCTGCAGACGTTTATGTTCCAGATGGTTTCCTTGCTTTTTTGTTTTTTTTTGTGTAAAGAAGCAGCATATATTTATGACTACCTGTATACCAAAATTACAAAAATATGTAGTAAACACTGATTTTTTTGCAAAAAAAGTTTACATAAATTTTCTCATACTGTGTATTTTCTGGACTTTGCTTCCTCCTGCCTCCTTTCCCACACTGAATTTTTAAAGAACTATCCATGTTTGTACCTACAGTATATGTATGTCTGTGTGCATGTTTGGGTGCGAATACACGTATGTATACACACACACAAACACACATACTCTTACCTGCTGAGGAGCACAGCATTATTGATTATTGCCCAGTTTATCTATTTTTTATTGACATCAGGTTGGTCCCCATTCTGCACTATTAAAAATTTTGCTGCATAAATCTCATTGTTCATGTCTGCTACCCATGGAATTCTCCAGAGAATGTTCTTAGAAGCATAAATGCCTACTCCCTATGATCGAGAAAAATTTTTTTGAGGTGCAATTTGTCAACTGCCAGTTGACAGTTCTGTGAGCAGTTTGGTAACAAAGTCTGAAAATTGCAGCTCTTGGTTTTTTCAATCTGATGAGTGTCTGTCTGTATCTCGTGGTAAGTTTATTTTGAATTTCTTTGATAATTCGTGTGGTTAAAGATCCTTTGCGGCCATTGGCCATTTTGATTTTATCTTGTGAATTTTTCTCATCCTTTCTGCCTATTTTTCTTTGCTTGTCTCTTCTCAATTTCTAGGAATTTTTCAATTACACTAAATACAATCCTTTGCTATTCTTGTTGCAATTATGTTCCTTTGATCTGTGGCTTGTAAGTTTTACATTTTAATGTAATTACGTTTGTCACATGAAACAGTTTAAACCCACTTCCTTTATTAGCTTTGTTTGCTTTGTCTAAGAAATCCTTTCCTCTTGTGAGTTCCTTGAAATATCCTTCTATGTTTTCTTTCAGTTTTTCAAGTTTTACTTTTCACATTCTGGTCTCATGGACACTGTTTTTAAAGAAAATATTGTCTATCTCCAAAATTGTTTTTATGCTGGGAGGTGGGGATCTGACACTTACTGAGCAGTTCTTCACTGGTCAGTACTGCCACCTCTGTCAGGTACCATATGTTCAGGCCTTTAGCTGTGCCTGACGTTCAGTGCCTTGGTCTGTTTATCACTACCTGCTGCGTCCTCTCCCCACCAACACACACACACACTCTACACCCAAATCAATAGACTGCAGTTTTTCTTTGTCAGGCATCTTTATATCTTTGTTTCTTTATCTTCACAAAAATCAGAAGAACTACATAAGCAAACTTGTAAGATACAGAGATTTTTAACCACTCTGTAGGTTAGAGTGTTTATTTGACTCATAAACATCTCAATGTGTGTTTCTAAGGGCTGATTTATTCAATTTGCTTCCAAATAATACGGAAGTAGGGAAGCAAGTGGGGTGTAGATGAAACAAAGCTGGCTCTGAGTTAATAAATGAGGCTGCATGACGAGTACCCGGGGCTTCATTAAACATAAAAGTAGGCAAAATAGTAAAGGCTCTTTTAAATTTATTGTAGAAAATTTTATTGACTTCTTATCTAATCGCATTGCAGTCAGAGTCCATGGTTGTTTTGTTTAGAAACCAAAAGTATCTTTCATATATATATATGAATAAACATGAATAATATATATCACACATACATAAATCAAACTTTATAAATGTTCAGTTTTTGTTAGCTATAGTGTCCTCCTAGATATGTTCATTGAGGTAAGTTTGTTAATGGTCCAAATATTCTCTATACTTATGAATTTATTTAATTTATTAATTTGGGAGAATTACCAAAGAAATATAAGGTGAAACTGAAAAATCGACAGTCACAATAAAAGCTTCTGCCAGTTTTTGCTTTATATTGAGATTCTGTTATGGGCGTACGAGTTCTTGGCACACTTCTGATTAGTAAAAATGCACTGAAGGGATAAACACCGTAGATCTATGGCTACTTAATCTGACATGAATATTTTGACTTTAACAAAGTTTGTTTAGTGTTTGCTAGGAATATCTCTTCTATTAACTTATTTTCAAATTGTGACCTAGTCAGCCAATAACCAAGGTTTTTAATGAGCCTCTTTTATCTCTCTTTTAAAGATACATTTAATCATTGCATTTGGTGATACCACTGTCTTCTGATTTAAAAAAATTGTTTTTACCGTTTTTTCTTCCCTAACTCTTTACTTGAATTCTTGGTCTGATTGAACCCTCTTTCCCCTTTTTTTCTCTTTTTGTTTGGAACTTACTGATTCTATATCTGGTGTTTTAGTGCTCACCTTTGTGTGTTAACATTAATATTGACTATAGACTTTGTATTGGTCGGAGGAAGATAAAGACGGAGAGGACTCTAATGCATCTCCCCTTTCACCTTCCATGTTATCGCCCATATTTTAGTACTATATTATTTAGCCTCCTGGTCAGACGTCTCTCATGCACCACTTCACATCCTCTCAGCCTCATTTGTCTTTTTTCAGCTGCAGCAACTAGCTCCGTGTGGACTGTGACTGACTTCACACAGGCGCAGTCTGACAGCATCTCCCCTTGTGCCTCGTACTTCTTTCCTCCCACCCTGCTATTCCTCTTGGAGCTCTCACATATTTATCCTGGAAGCATAAACAGTTAATACCCTGAAGGGCAAAACTCTGTCCATTTCCACTGGTCAAATGTTTCCTCATTGGCTCTGCCTTCTCCATCTATCCACAGAACGTTCCTAGACCCATTTTGTCCCATGGTTTTTTGGGGAAAGACATGGGCTTGAACAGTCGGTCGTATGTTTCTACTGGGTCCTCCTCCTTTCCTGCTCCATCCGACCTGTCACTCATTCCTGCTCTCTAGGATTATCTTCTCCAAAAAAAAAAACCCCAATAATATTTAGTATATAAGCTCCCTGTCTTGGGCTCCAGTAGTTAAAAATTAGAACTCTGGGAACTGAGATGAGGACTTCGGGATGGATGAGCCTGAAAATCCTAAAGCCCTGGAATGGCAGATGCTCTTAAAACCCTGCCTCATAAACTCAAGCCCTAAATTCACCTAGAGCAGTGGTGGACAGTTCCTAAGCTTACTGATGGCTTGTCATTTCAGTACCTGCTTCTCTGCCTGCGGATGCTTTCTGGTGCCTCAGGAGCTTGCTAAACACATGTGCAGAGCAGCCCAGGAATGCTGGGGTGAAAAGCCCCTGCGATAACCTTCAACCAGTGAGGAATGGAAGTTGTAGATAAACTCCAGCTTTCCTGCCCTCTTTGTGCACAGTTACATATTCTACAAGGATCCCCAAAGCAGGATGGAGCCCTGGCTGCTCACAGTAGCAGCTCCGTAATGTACTTTTCATTGCACTTTCTCCTCTGTCTCACTCTCCCCACTTTTTTTTTTAACTGGGTGCAGGTAGTTTTTTTGGGAAATGATCTTAAGAAACACAAGCCTTTGCCTCAGGTCTGTGTTTAGGAGGGTCCAAACAAAGATAATGCAGATTCCCTTGCACCCACCATGAAGGCAAATTAGCTCCCTTGTCCTTGTCCGAGGAAAGCAGCATCCTTTAGCCTGAAGGAGAGAGAACAGTTTCCTTTCGCCCGAAGACCATGCAATGCCTTTTTGAGGCAGGTGCCTTACGGAATGAGGATCCTTGTTCTTCTCAAGCACCAACTCAGGCCTCCGGCCCGTAATCAAGGCCAGGTCTCAGCACTGCCTGAGCATGGAAGTGCCATCCTTGTCTCAAGAGAACACAGTTCGTGTGCCAAAGGAACTGCAGGACCTGGCCAATATGTACTCTAGGAACCAGGAGAGCTCGGGTAGAAGAGTATCCTGAGGGAGTTAGATAAAAGGAGGGGAGAGCAAAGGCTGAGTAAGGGAGAATTTATGGACGCAGCGTCCCTCATCCGTGACTCAGAAGTCAATATACTGGCCAGGACGCCTGCAGCCACTGCAGAGAGTCTTGGGATGGCTCCTTTAAGCTTCCTCCTGTGTGCTTTCTGGGTGGCTTCCCTTGGATGTCTCATGTGTGATGTCAGGGAAGCCTAAGGCAAGAAAGGAGAGGGGCACCGCGAGAGGCAGTAGACTTGCACGAGCGGTGGAAACCCGCAAGGTGCTGGTGCAGGGGCTGGAATGAGAGGTGAGGCTGACAGGACTGGAAGGGATCTGATGTGACGTACAGATCCACGTCTTGGGGATTTTCTTCCTTGGATATTTCATAGAGCTCTAAAGCCAGAATCTGAGCTTTCAGTAAGGAACTCCTTTACTTTAAAAAAAAAAACAGCCTATTTTTAGAACAGTTTTACACTTAAAAAAATTGCAGCTATTACAGAGTCTTCACATATGTCTTGTACCCAATTTCTCCTATTATTAATATCTTACATTAGTATGGTACATTTGTTGCAAGTAATGAACCAATATTGATATATTATTATCAATTAAAGTCCATTCTTTTTATTGAAGTACAGTTGATTTACAGTGTTGTGCTAGTTTCTCGTGTACAGCATACTGATTCAGTTATACATATACATTTATTCTTTTTTATATTCTTTATCATTATAGGTTATTACAAGATATTGAATATAGTTCCCTGTGCTAAATAGTAGGACTTTGTTGTTTATCTATTTTATATATAGTAGTTAATATCTGCAAATTCCAAACTTCTAATTTATCCTTCCTGCCCCCTTTTCCACCTGGTAACCATAAGTTTGTTTTCTATGTCTGTGAGTCTGTTTCTGTTTTGTAAATAACTTCCTTTTTGCCATTTTTTAAGATTCCACTTATAAGTGATATATTTATCTTTGTGTGACTTAGTTCACTTAGTATGATAATCTCCAGGTCCATTCATGTTGCTGCGAATGGCATTATTTCATTCTTTTTTTATAACTGAGTAATATTCCATTGTACATATGTACCCTGTCTTCTTTATCCAGTCATCTGTTGATGGACATTTAAATTGCTTCCATATCTTGGCTATTGTAAATAGTGTAAATAGAATTTTGGGGTACATGTATCTTTTTGAATTAGATTTTCCTCCTAAAGTCCATTCTTTATTCAGATTTTCTTAGTTTTTACCTGATGTCTTTTCCTTTTTTTTTTTCCTTTTTGTCTCAGAATCTCATCAGGATCCTGTATTATATTTAGGTGTCATGCTTCCTTACGTTTCTCTTGGCTATGACAGTTTCTCAGAATTTCCTTGTTTTTGATGATGACCTCGACAGTTTTGAGGAACACTAGTCAGATATTTTGTAGAATGACACTCAAATGAAATTTGTCTAATGCTTAGCTCATGATTTGACCAAGGTTACGGGCTTTGGGGAGGAAGATGACAGGTAAAGTGCCATGTTCACCACATCATGGATAGGGTACATGCTATCAACATGGCTCACCATTGTGATGTTGACCTTGATCTTCTAGCTGAGATAGTGTTTTTTCAGCTTTTCTACTGTAAAGTTACTATTTTCTCTCCTATTAGTGTCCGTCTTCAGGAAAAGTGAATCTATGACAGTGAGTGCCTATTTGTGATCTTACTATAAAGCCTGTTACTATAAATTATACCTTGAGTGAAAAATAACCTGTAAACTTGTCCAAATTACTACTGATACTGTCCTCATTCTTACAGATGACATAGTTAAAGCCCTGAAAGTTCAGTCAGCTTGTTTGGGGACACAACTAATAAAGGCAGAGGGGGCGATGGGAAAGTACTGTTCTGCCCTGGAGAGTAGGGTCTTGTCATTTATACCAATGAGTGGAATTAAGCCAAAAACTGAACACATGAAGAAATTGTTCCTACTAGTCAGTGATACTCAAAAAGTCCCTCTTATAATCTTGGTTTGACTTTTTAAAAATTTTTTATTGAGTATAGTTCACTTACAATATTAGTTTCAGGTATACAAAGTAATGATTCAATATTTGTATAGATTATGTTCCATTTAAAGTTATTACAAAATAATGGCTATATTTCCCTGTGCTGTACCATATATGCTTGGTAACTTATTTATTTTATAAATATTACTACTTTGTGCCTTTTAATCTGCTACCCCTATCTTACTTCTCCACTCTTCCCTCTCTCCACTGTTAACCACTATTTCTTCCCTATCGGTGGGTCTGTTTCTGTTTTGTTACATACATGAGTTTTATTTTTTTAGATTACACTTTTAAGTGATGACAGCATATGTCTTCCTCTGTCAGACTTATTTTACTGATCACAATACTCTCTAGTCCTATCCATGTTGCTGCAAATGGCAGAATTTTATTCTTTTTTATGGTTGAGTAATATTCCATTAAGTGTGTAAATATGTGTGAGTGTGTGTATTATATACCACATCTCTCTTTTTTCTCTTGATGAGCCTGGCTAAAGGTTTATCAGTTCTGTTTATCTTTTCAAAAAGTACATTGGTTTTATTGATATTTTCTATTTTGCTGGGGGAGGAGTTTCTATTTTCTTTATTTCCTCCAAGACCTTTAGTATTTTCTTCTTTCTACAGACTTTGGGCTCTGTTCTTCTTTTTCCAATTTCTTTAGATGGTAGGTCAGGTTGTCTGTTTAAGATTTTTCTTGTTATTGAGATAGGCCTGTATCACTGTACACTTTCCTCTTAGAATTGCTTTGCTGTATCCCATGGGCTTTGGAAAGCTGTGTTTCCATTTTCATTTGACTCAAAGTATTTTCTGATTTTCTTTTTAATTTCTTCACACTTACTGGTTTTTAGTAGCATGTTGTTTAACCTCCATTTGTTTGTGTTTTTTTCCCCCATTTTTCTTCTGTAATTGATTTCTAGCATCCTACCATTGTGGTTGGGAAGAATGCTTGATGTAATTTATACCCCTTAATTTGTTGAGGCTTGTTTTGTAGTTTAGCATGTGATCTATCCTGGAGAACATTTCATGTGCACTTGAAAAGGATGTATTCTGCTGTTTTAGGACAGAAGTCCTGTGCATATCTATTGAGTCCCAGTGGTCTGTTGTTGCTTAAGATCACTGTTGGCTTATTGATTTTCAGTCTGGCTAATCTGTCCATTGATGTAAGTGGGATGTTAAAGTCCTCAACTATTGCTGTATTATTGTCAATTTCTTTCTCCATGTCTGTTGCTTTATATGTTTATTATTAAGGTGCTCCTGTACTAGGTCCACATGTGTTAATGAACATTATAGTCTTTTCTTGTATTGATCTCTTTGTTATTGTATAATGCCCTTCTTTTTTCTATTGTTATAGACTTTGTTTTAAAGTCTATTTTGTCTGATATGAGTATTGCTGCTCCTGCTTTCTAGTCATTTCCATTTGCATGAAATATCTTTTTCTATTCCTCACCTTCAGTCTGAGTGTGTCTTTAGCTCTGAAGTGAGTCTCTTGTAAGCAACATAGAGATAGGTCTTATTTTTTTTTATCCAATCAACTGCCCTATGTCTTTTGATTGGAGCATTTAGTCCACTGACATTTACAGTGGTTATTGATAGCAACGTACTTATTCCATCTTATTACTTGGGTTTTTTCCTTGCTTTTTGTTTTTGTAAAAGTTCTTCTCTCTTTTTCTTCTAGTTTCTTCCCTTGTAGTCTGATGATCTTCTTTAGTGGTATGCCTTGGTTTCTTTCTAATTTTTGTGCATCTGTTGTGGTTGTTTGATTTGTGTTTACCATGGAGTTCATATATGTTGAGCCATATCTGTATCTACTTGTTTTAAATTTCTGGTTATTTAAGTTCAAACGCATTCTAAGAGATTTACTTTTTTACTCCCTTCCTCCACATTTTGTGTTTTTGATGTCATATTTTGTATCTTCATGTTTATCCCTTTACTGATTATTGTAGTTAAATTGATTTTATAATTTTTTGTCTTTGAATCTTCTTACTAGTTTATTTAAGTGGTTGATCCTCAGCCTTTACTATACATTGACCTCTCTTGGTGGGATTTCTCCTTTCTTATAGACACTTCTTGTTAAAGCCTTCCTTTCCCACTTAGGGAAGACCCTTTCACATTTCTTTTAGGGTAGGTCTAGTATTGATGAACCCTTAGTTTTTGCTTGTGTGAAAGTTCTTTATCTCTCCTTCAATTCGAAATGGTAATCTGGGTAGGTAGAGTGTCCTAGTTTGCAGGGCTGTTTTCCTTTCAGCACTTTGAATATATCATGCCACTCCCTTTTGGCTTGCAAAGTTTCTGCAGAAAAATCAGCTGGTAGTCTGTTGAGGGTTCCCTTGGATATGACTCTGTTTTCTCTTGATGCCTTTTGAATTACATTTTTATCTTTAACATTTGCCATTTTAATTGTGATATATCTTTGTACGGATCTGTTTGGTTCCATATTGTTTGGGACCTTCTATGTTTCCTGTACCTGAATATCTGTTTCCTTCTTCAGGTGTGAGAAGTTTTCAACCATAATTTAATCAAATACATTTTCAACCCTTTTGTCTCTCTTCTCCTGGGACCCCTATGATGTATTAGTACACTTGATACTATCCCAGAGGTCCCTTGAACTGCTTTCATTTTTTCAAATTAGTTTTTCTTTTTGATGTTCTAATTGGGTAATTGCCATTATTCAATCTTCCAGATTACTTCTGTATTCTTTTGTATCACTGTAGACTGCTGTTCATTCCTTCTAGTGTGGCTTTTATTTCATTTATTGTATTCTTCAGTTCTCACTGGTTCTCTTTATATTCTCTAGGTTCTTGTTAAAATCCTGTGTTCATCTATCCCCTAATTCAATTAGCATTCTTATTACTAGTGCTTTGAAGTATATCTGGTAAATTATTCTATTGTTTTTTTTCAGAGGTATTCTCTTGTCCTTTCGTTTGAAATAAATTCCTCTGCTTTCTCATTTTGCTTAACTTTTTCTGTCTCTATGAAATTAGGTGAAACAGTTACCTACCCTGATCTTGAAGGGCTGCCATTGTGTGGGAGGGTCCCCATACCCTCTGTGCATGCCCAGCGGCTGTGGTGGGAGAGCTGGATCTGATGTAAGCATGAGTCACATCCTCCCCTAGGGTGTGCTGGCAGCTATCATCTTGTTAGGAGGTGGGATGGAGATAGAGGGGCTAAAGGCCAGTGCCAGGTGTGAGCTAGGGCTTCTCCTCTGCTCAGTGGTCAAAACCACCCTACTAGGGGTGTGACTGGGGCCCAAGTTGCTGGAGAAGAATCCCAGAGGGTTGAGTCTGAGCTGGCTCTGTGTAAGTGTGTGCTGCCTCCTCCCAGCTCTGGCTCTCCTGCCCCAGAGGAGAGCAGTGCTGGAGCAAGAGGGACTGATGTGGGTGCTTGGCATGGGTCTGAGTGTGGGCTGTGACAGCCCCAGGTGCAGTTAGGGTCCCAGATGGCTTCTGATGTGCTGCCTCCTTAAACACCAGTAACAGTTGCCCCTGCCCCACTCAGGTACCACTCTGGTCCAAGCCACCTTTGTCCCTCACAACTGAACTCTCCTTTCAGCCATTAAAGCCTTTGTGCTGGTGTGGAGCTGTGTTGCAGAGGAGGCAGAGTGGTGTGGGTGCTGGGCGTAGGTCTTGACACGGGCTGTGTCAGCCACAGCCACATTCAGAGCCCGGGACTGCCCAATACGGGACTTGAATTGCTCACTCCCCAGAGAGGATCCCCCAGCCCGTGTAATGCCCCTCCGCTCTGAGTCCTCTCCCAGGGACACAGATCCTAACTTTGATTGCTTTTCTTCCCTTCCTACCCAGCTCCATGTGTATCTTCTTACAGCCTTGGTTGTATCAGTCTTTCTGCCAGTCTCCAGCTAGTTTTCCATGAGAAATCTTCACATGTAGGTGTATTTTTGTTGTGTTCATGCGGGGAAGTGAGTTCTGTGTCCTCCTACTCCACCATCTTCTCTCTCCTTTCTTGGTTTGGCTTTAAAGCGGCATTCAAACTGACCAGAAGTGCTAGGGGACCAATATTCTAGCACATTCAGTTTTGGATTCCAGCCATCAATTATTTGTTTTGAGGTGGCATAAGATTCTGTTTAGTCTTCCGGAAGTTTCTTGAGGAAACCGTCTTTGAAGTGTTATTACTCTGAATATGTCTGGACTAAACTGTCCAGTGGTTTGTTATATCCATGTATATTGATAACCTTTAATAAATTTGTATTAGGTGTGACATAGTTGACCCTTTTACTTTCAGAAAATAGTTTCCCATACTATGAGGAATTAAAAAATGCAAGAAGTAGACACCCAGGTCTTTCTTTTCTGCCAATCCTTTGTCAAGGGGGTGATGGGGTACAAATGAAAAAGTCTACCTGATAGTCTATGGTAGAAAACCGTGCATATCAAGCTAGAGCTTTGCAGAAATAGGCCAAGGAGCTCAAATCAGCTAATAGCATTTGAAAAGATTAGTCACGTTGGCTGTGCTGGTGTATCACACTAAAGAATATAATTCATAGATTGTTTTAGTTGAGATCCTAAGGGACTGCACAGGCATAAAGAAGACTGATATTTCCTTGTAGGTCACTGTATCTTCCTTTTTTTTCTCACTGATGCTAACGTGGCCATTGTCTCATACCTGGACATTATAGAACGTACCAGTCTGTTTCACTCCGGCATCTAACATCCCACCATATGTT
The DNA here is from genome assembly GCF_048564905.1 of Vicugna pacos. NCBI lineage: Eukaryota > Metazoa > Chordata > Mammalia > Artiodactyla > Camelidae > Vicugna > Vicugna pacos. The sequence goes on along the minus strand of NC_132992.1, from coordinate 19,460,024 downwards.
GGATTTGCTTTCATAAGATACTGCTTTTATCAAGTGAGTCTCCTTCTTAAACTTTCGGTATCATTTTGTTCTGGGGATGGAGGAGTTGATTATCCGGTCCTGGCTTCTTCCTGTTTCTGTTCCACAAGTAGTTATAACCAGGCAGATATACTCGGTTCCCAGTGCCCTCTGAGCATTTTGAGGTCTGCTTTTGCTTACAGTGTCACCTGTCTCCCTGTGGACGCTGTCCGTCTCCCACAGGCTTGTCAAGAGTCTCACCTCTGAAGCCTTTCCTCAAATGATCTGCGGTGATTTCTCTTTACTCTAAAACTAAAAATACAAGTAGCTTCTCCTACTCATTCTGTACTACAAATATTGCGAACAGCTAAGCACTTCTGTACTGCTCTTTCATCCTCACTACTCCACACTAGTTACAAAGGCAACACCCAACTGCATTGCATAGCAATCCACTGGGAAGCAGCGTCTGTCTCTACTAGCTCTCCTCCAACTGCGCGTAGACTTCAGGAGGTAATGCCTAAAGACCAGGGAGGTCCTCAGCAGATGCCTAGTTAAAAGCTTCCCTTAGAGACCTTCCCTCTGTTGAATAGACAGGTAAGGATAATAAGGAATATTCTTTGCTTAAGGGCATATACGGCTATAAAAAGATTACAGGTCCAATCAGGATTGAGAGAGAATTTTGCTCTATAATAATCAGAAATATTCCAGCTTTTGTATGGACATTGTGCACTTGTCTCAGAATACAAGCTCACATTTTTGGAAACTTGAAGCTTCCCTACAGAGCTACACCAGGCAGCATGATGGCTGCTGCGATAAGTCGCCCAGATCCTTGTTCAGGAACAAAGGACTGACTCCCCGGGCCGCTGAAATGCAGCAGCAGGCACACAGCCCTCAGCTATCAGCCGCCTTTGGGGGGTTCTCCGTAACAGAGAACAACCTTGTCCAAGTCATACGTCTTTTCTGGATGGGCTGCATCCAATAAATGATTGTCGCAGGAGTATAAAGGCCTGGACCTCTTGTCCCAAAAGTGGGCAGCCCTGAGGGATAATTTTATCTCTTAAGCTCTCCCCCAGATAGCACTGCAGCTTGACTTGTCCCTCTGCTCAATTCTGTTTGCTTCCTTTCCATTCCACAGTCGAGGAATCCAAGAGCGCTCTCTAAAAAAACCTTCTGTCTGCTAATCTCCATCTCAGAGTCTGCCTGTTCCAGACTGAGTTTTTCAGGGAGCAGAGAAAGAAAGAAATACAGTGAACACCATGGTATCTCCCTTTTGCTTACAACCTTCCCTTAAAAAAATCCTTTTATCTAATGGAGTAGGGCTTGGGGGGAATAAAAAAAAAAAGGGAGGCATAAGCCAAATCTGAATCTTGGAATAAAGTGTGACATGGAAGACACTGGACTAAAGAGCCTGCGAGATACAAATGGGACCTTGGTGTTCACTGTGCATCTGGTGTCACCGTAGTTACACCCATGTTTCACCACCTCCTCCCTTTGACAATGCTTAGTGAAGAACTGTCCCCATTTTACATATAACCTAGCCATTTGTAAATATCTGGATTCTTTTTTTTTTCCCTAGAATTTATATGTTAAGGGTTAGAGGTATGCCTGTTTGGAGGAAGTCTGAATGGCAGAGAAAAATAGGTCAATCATGCTCCCAGAAGTTGATTGCACCAGTAGGCTGCATGCTTGGAGAGTAAGGGCAGTGTAGTAGTGTTTGAAAGCGTGCCCGCAGAGTGGGGGCCATGAGTCTAGGTGGGGTTAAGTGCATTCTCTTCTTTCTTAACTGCACCATGGTGGGTGGTAAAGAGGAGAACTCATTTTTTGTACTTTTGTATGGATGAATGGTTGAATTTGCTCAAAGCTCTTTAAAAGATCCCAGCAGGTATGTACAAAACAGAAGCAAAAGGAACATATCAAACTGAACCTGACTTGTCCATTCATCCCAAACTAGCCTTCCAAGGTTCTTGGGGAAGGTGAGCTCAGGGGTGAAACTCTTTGCCTACCCTTTACAAAACCTCACTTAAATGACCAGAGATGAAAATAAAGCCCATATTATTAGCACTAGAAGGTAAAGAAGAATGCCGTTCCACCAGTGCATTTTTTAGGTTATTGATAGCATGTAACCAGTAGAATGAGATGGAAGTCAAGGGTGGCTTCTGCTTTTCTATTGTGGATTAATAGCATTGGCTACCTAGGGAAAAGGGAGCTTAGTCTTTTAAGTCTAAACCAGCGCTACTTTTTCCTGATATGGGTGGGTACCAGGAAGGAGGCAAACTGTGGACATCACCTTAAAGTTTAACAAAATTTGATTAAGAAAGCCAATCACCCCTGGCACAGCAACTTCAAACAGTCAAAGCCAGTTTCTTTATTGATTTCCCTTAGGATGAAATGCTATGGAAACTTTAACAGAAGAATGTTGAAAAGAATGTTGTTTTAATTCTGGAGTGTATAAGGGTTTAGTTTTATTTCATCCAAGAAGACTCGGGTCAGCTATTTATTACCCAAAATTAGACTTTTCCAAGGTTCCACTCTTACGTCTCCCTTAACCCTTAAACTCTTTTTGTAAGAACTATTGTTAATGAATAGTTTATCACTTCTCATTGATTCAGGGTTTGGCAGGTAAAAGTTAAAAATGAGATTCACGGAAGATAAGGGTATGGGGAAACAGGCATTTCCCTAAAAGACACACAAAATCAGTTTGACTGTTTTGTGTAAGTGACAAATTAAAATTGATTGTGAAACCCTCAGAGATTCAGGTTGCTAATAGCAGAGACTATTCTGGGGGAAAAAACAATCTATCTTTATATCTTTACGAAGAAAGGTTTTTTTCTTCCCTAATTTATTAAGTGCTGAATGATTAAAAAAAAAAAGAATGTATGAGTTTGATAATAAGATACCCAAAGTCACTCACTCAAGAAGCCTCAACTTAATGAAGGCCTTCCCAGGGAAGCTGCTGAAGTATGTAACCAATGACTCCCTAGACCAGATCCAACCCCCTCCTGTGCTCCCAGAGCATTCCAAACATCCTTTAATATCTCTCATATTTCTCATTCTTGTAATTGTTTCTCATTTTTCCTGCCAGGCACTCAAAACCATTAAGTGAGGTAATAAGTAATGTCTCTCTGGTCTAGAACACAGATAGACATATCCGTTGTGTCATTTGAAGTATTTGGAACATTTCCTCTGATTCTCTACATTCAAGATTAAGACTTTGAGAAAGCGTGAATTTTATAAAATGGTAAGAAAAGAGGAAAGATGGTGTGTTAAATGGCTACATTTATGAGAGAAGGAAATGAAGCTGTAAAATTTTTAAAGTCATTAGGCGTAATAAAGAGTAGAATGAACACTGAAGGCCATTTTTAAGCTCTCTCAGATCGCAGATGAAGGGGGCCCACCTTAAGCTGGAGACTAATCTCAAATCTTAGCTCAAATCTTAGACAGCGACGTGTTACAGAGGCGCAAGTCTAGATCCAAGAGTGCTAAGAAGGGATTCCATCCTTTATAATTACTCTACTCTTGAAAGACCTTAAACAGAAAGCCATGGTCCACAGCAACACGTACTGAAGTCTGCTGCTCTCAAACTACCCAACTCTGGCACCTTTCCATTCCTCTACACGGTACACGCTTCCATTCACTGCCAAGAGCTTTTTCTCTCCTCCCTTTCTTTGTCTTTGATTCTTCCTTTTTGGGGAAAAGGCTCAGTTCATCCCAATAAAAAAGTAATAAATCTGTCTATAAACTTCCCCTTTCCTTTCCCCTCTGTCAAGGGCATTTATTTCCAGGATTCTTCTTGGTGGTTTGGCAAAGGAAAACAGGAGGAAGTCCTTCTCCCAGGCTGTTAATGTTTATATTGTCATAGATTGAAGTGTGTCTGTCTGCTTATTACTTCTCTTCCCTTGTTACGGTCTCTTTCCGAACATCTGTTCTGTCCCCCGTATCTATGTTTCATCCAGATAATACCTCCTCTCTGATCATTTATCTGTCACGTATCTAAGAAGTGGGTAGTTAAGAATCAGGCAAGGCTGTTCTGTCGATCTACAAATCCTTTCAATATTCTCGCCCCCACGGTGCTCTCTCCCAGATTTCTGCAGCACCGGCACGTGGCTTGCAGCTAGGCATGGACTGTGGCAGCTTTTATATCCAGTTCCAGCAGAGAATGATCAGGCCCTTGAGAGAAGCTGGTACAGATGCCCAAGCAGGCAGCCTGGCTAAGCTAAGAGAAAATTCATGTGTGTACAGTTACATCCCAAACAATGAACTCAAACATCTGAGCGAAGGCTGGGCCCTCTTGTCCCATAGCATTGGGAAAGGATCAGGGGCATAGTTTATCTTGCTTCAGAATTTGCCACCAGAAACATCTCTGGTCTGCTGACCATGGTGGACTCCAGAAATCTGAATTCCTGGGTCCTGTGATTTTCAGACACACTTTGTGGGCAGCGCTGATGTGATCTGTTGTGTGTGGTCAGCGGGTCTCGCCCGGAGGCCACAGAGCTTCCTGCTTTACATGTGGGTTGTTGATGTTATGTGGACTTTGGAATAGTGGTTGGAAAGAACACTGAGGGTCAAACTAGACTGCTGGTCTTATGCCAGTAGTCTGGGATAAACAGCTGTGTCCCCCTTCTGGGCCAGCGCTGGAATTAAAACATGGTCCGTCTGCCCCATGGTTCAGAGCAGCCTCTCCTACTCAGCTGGAGCAGACGAATCAGAACCCCTGGCTGTTTCTGTTATTGCTGTCGTAAGGCAGGGACCAGTCTGAGATCTGTCCCTACTCCCGGTTCCTCCTGCCTGCAGGGTCAGTTTCAAGGGGTCCACGTTTTTTTAAGAAGTTGGATTTTCAGGGAATTTACCTCATTTGGACTTCTGAATATTAAGCAATGTTCTTGGAGGTTTCAGTGTCATATTGGAGCATGGTGATCTCCTTCTAACTTGCTCAGTCTGGCATCACTGGAGCTCAGAAAAAGCTATGTTGCCACCGTTTCCTAAATTTCTGCCTCGTTAAAAAAAAAAGTTAACAGCTTTATTAAAGTATAGTTGATAAACAACAGACAAACTGAACCTATTTAATGGAGATAATTTGGTAAGTTTTGACATACATATATACCTGTGAAACCATCACCCCAATTAAGGAATATCCATCATGGCCACAAGTTTCTCTTGCTGCTTTGTAACCACTCCCTCCCACTGGCTTACTTTGTCACCATATATTAGTTGCTCCGTGTCATTATTCGCACTTGATAGGGGTCAGGACTAGCGAGCAGAAGTAAGCTGCACCAGCACCCCTGCTATGTGGGCTCAATTCCAAATGCACCATTTCCATCTTAGAAGGTTAGAAACACCATGCAACAATCCACTGTGACTTAATGGGCCAGTTACTGCCCAGCTTGTAACAGATGAGACGGATGCTCGCAAACTGTCCCACATCTGTACCAGGCCCTAATAATACACCAGGAACTGTTTCTCAGAGGCCTGTAACTCTCTGTTGTAGATGACGCGGCCTTGCTTCAGAACCCCAGGGGCTTTCCATAAACTCTACAATGAAACATTCCTCACCACTGATAACATCAGGACCACTGAATCATCTGACTGAAGATGTAAAGCTGCTTGCATCATAGTCGGGACCTGATAAAGAGCACATTCCTGCTTGGGGCCCCACTTAAAACTGGAAGCCTTTAGTATCGCCTAATTTCTAGGCCAGGCCAGTGTCTCAGATGAGGAATCTGCTGTCCCCAGAATGCAAGAACACCGACCAAGCAATATGCTTTCTTCTTTGTGGCAAAGTACGTAAGAAGCAGCCATTTGTGTTTTACTTAGGAGCGATCCAGGCACATTCCTGGCCACTAGATCTCTAGAAACCATTAAAATTAGATTCCTGAATCTTGTAAGGGTTCATCTCTTGCTTTCTATGAAGCATGGTTCTTATCAAAGCCTTCAGTGTATTAGCAAACTCGTACGCATCCTGCCCAATCAGCATGTTTTTACAGATATAATGGATCCATGTAATGATGTTCTTTCCATACTCACATGGCCCAGAGCTCTTCTCACTATGTTATAATAGCGAGGTGGAGTCACTGTGGTTTATAAATGCATCTTCTTGTCCATTCCATGTGAATGTTTTCCCCAGGGCTATTTTTGATACTCTTTCCTGAATTGGCTAGGAAAAAAAAAATACATTCACCTAATCAATGGCTATATACACTTTACTCATTCATCTGCTCTCACAAAGGTACTACCCCCAGCACAGCAGCCACAATTAGTTTCTATTTGGTTGAGTCTGTGGCAGTATGCATCCTTGCCATCGTATAACGAGGCACCCCATAATCTACTGCGGCAACTCAGGCATTTCGGCTGTGCTCAGAATGGGTGATCATTTTCTTTTTTTTTTTAATTGAAGTATAATTGATTTACAATATTATATTAATTTCAGGTGTAGAGCATAGTGATTCAGTATTTTTATAGATTATACTTCATTAAAAGTTATTACAAGATAATGGGTTTAACTCCTTGTGCTGTGCAGTATACCCTTATTATCTGTTTTATACATACTAGTTTATATCCCTTAATCTCATATGCCTCCCCCTTCCCGTCTCCCTTTTTAGTAACCATGAGTTTCATTTCTGTATCTGTGAGTCTGTTTTTGTTTTGCATTTGCATTCATTTGTATTTTTTTAAAATTCCACATAGAAGTGATACCATACCGTATTTGTCTTCCTCTGACTTATTTCACTAAGCGTAATATTCTCTAGGTCCATCTACATTGCTGCAAATGGCATAATGTCATTCTTTTTTATGCTGAGTAATATTCTATACACACACACACACACAAGAAGATGTGAATATATATATCTTCTTTATCCATTTGTCTGTTGATGGGCATTTGGGTTGCTTCCATATCTTGACTATTATAAATAGTGCTGCTGTGAACATTGGGGTGCATGTATCTTTTTGAATTAGTGCTTTCATTTTTGTCTAGATATATACCCAGGAGTGGAACTGCTGGATCATATGGGAGTTCTGGTTTTTAATTTTTTTTATAAACCTCTATACTGTTTTCCATAGTGGTTGCACCAATTTATATTTTTCACCAACAGTGTACAGGGTTCTGTTTTCTCCACATCCTCTCCAACATTTGCTACTTGTAGTCTTTTTGATGATGGCCATTCTGACAGGTGTGAGGTGGTATCTCATAGTGGTTTTTGATTTGCATTTCCCTGATGCTAGTGATGTTGAGCATCTTTTCATGTGGCTTTTAGCCAGCCATCTGTGTGTCTTCTTTGGAGAAATGTCTATTCAGGTCTTCTGTTCAATTTTGGATTGGTACAAGCTGTTTATATATTTTAGATACTAACCCTTTGTTATCATTTGCAAATATTTTCTCCCATTCCATAGATTGTCTTTTGGTTTTATTGACGGTTTCCTTTGCTATTGAAAAGCTTTTAAGTTTAATTAGATCCATTTTAAAATTTTTGCTTTTATTTCTTTTCCCTTAGGAGACAGATCTAAAAAAAACACTGCTATGATTTATGTCAAAGAGTGTTCTGCCTGTGTGCTTTTCTAGGAGTTTTATGTTTTCAGGTCTCAAATTTAGGTCTTTAATCCACTTTAAATTCATTTTTATATATAATATGAGGTAATGTTCTAATCTTATTGTCTTACATGTAGCTGTCTAGTTTTCTCAGTACTACTTGTTGAAGAGACTTTTTTCTCCATTATATATTCTTGTTTTTAATTATCTCTAGGCTTCTAAGTAAGTGCCACTTTAGCAGTTAGTTTGTCGTAGTCCCTAGGAGGGTGGGGAAGTGTTTTAAATCTTGTGTACCCAAGTCAATGAATTATTGCTTATCCAGTCTTATATTTCAGCCAAAGAACACTCAAAATCCAACCCTAAAGCTAGCACATGCTAATCCCTACAACTTCCTATGGTTATAATCGCTCTCTTTCTTGTCGCCCAGGTATCCTAGCCATGTTGTTATTGGATAACCCTAATTACACAACTCTGGGAAATTTCTAATGAGAGCTGCTGCCACCTTGTGTACAAGAGGATTATACACTACCTTTCACAGAGTGATAGCAGGGGTGGGGCTAGCTCCAAAAAGGAGGGTTGCACTGTCTCTGGAGTGGTTTTAGTCCAGAAATCCACAGTTTACAGGAGGTATCCATCCATATTGGCTTCCTAGGTTTTCCCAACCAGACTCTAGCCTTAACATACCAGACCCCCTTGGCTGAGAGGTCAACCATTTTTGAAGCTCAACAACCATATCAATCACATCCTTAGTCTCGTTCTTGGCTTTGTCTGATCTTCTACTGCAGGAGATAAGAGCTTCTTTAGAAACTGTAAGAGGGACTTCTGCCCTCACATTCAGCCTTTAACTGTTTGTTAATTACCCTTAATTTTCTCATTATAGCTCGCAGGGTATCAAGTCATCTTTAAAGATATAGCCAGTCCCAAAGCTATGGGGGAACAGTGCACACACAGGAAAATATCATGGTTGGCAGAACAGCCCGGTTGCTGCTGTGATGCAGGTTTTTGTCTAAGTGACTACTGGTGAAGTATTTAGTAATGGGGCTGCCACTTAATGCCATGGATTATCCATGTCCCAGATTCCACTCAAGACGAGGTCTTCCTTATCTGTCTGGTAATGAATATTCTCAGAATCCCATATTATCTCCTGCCTTCTTTGTTTGACCACTCCTAATACCAATTGTGTTGGTTCTGGTCTTTTGGGAAGCATATGCTAAGAAGAAGTTAGAAGTCTAAGAGAGTTACTGTGAAAGACAAAGGGAAGAGAGAGCAGAAGTAGGCAGGGAAAGACTTCAGGCCATGAATAAGGTCTTATACCTGTGAAAGGTGAGGGCAAATGGAAAGAGATTGGGAAAGGAAGAGCCTCAAACTATGATACAACTCTGAGAATGCCCTGGGGCTCTTGGCTGGGCTGGCCAAGACTAAGATTGGCTATAGAAACATCTCAAGTTGGGCAGAAATGTCTTGTGTCTTGTACAACTGCCATGCTCAGTCATTGGGCTGGGCGCTGCTCATAAAGAGTGTGGCCTTGGCTTGGATACTTCAGGGGATCCTAAAGGAACTCCTTACAACCAGTGTAAATTTTTTCTTGGAGGAAAGTTAGAATGACATCTATATGGATTGATATACCAAACACAACCAAACCCTAGTGACATAATGCTTCCAGAGGAGACAGATGACAACTTAAGTGCTGTTATTTTTAATCAAAATTCAAGAGCAACAAAGACACTCCCTAGAACTTAATGATCTGATTTTCTTTTTTTCCTTTATTTTTTATTATTGAAGTATAGTTAATTTACAGTATTAACTTCAGGTATACAGCATAGTGATTCAGTAGTTTTGCAGATTATAATCCATTAAATGTTACTGAAAGATAACAGATTTAATTCCCTGTGCTATACAATATATCCTTGTTGCTTATCTATTTTATACATACCAGATTGTATCTCTTAATCCCATACCCCTAATTTCCCTTTCCCTTTTGGTAACTGCAAGTTTGTTTTGCATATACATTCATTTGTATTATTTTCAGATTCCACATATGAGTAATATCGTACAGTATTCATCTAGCTCTGTCTGACATTTCACTAAGCATAATATTCTCTAGGTCCATTGACACTGCTGCAAATGCAAATGGCATAATTTCATTCTTTTTATGACTGAGTAATATTCCATTGTGTAAGTGTTGTGTTGTATGTATGCCATGTCTTTACTCGTTCATCTGTTGATGGGTACTGGGGTTGCTTCCATATCTTGGCTATTGTAAATATTGCTTCTGTGAACATTGGGGTGCATGTATCTTTTTGAATTAGTGTTTTCACTTTTTCCATATAGATACCCAGGAGAGGAATTGTTGGATCATATGGGAGTTCTGTTTTCAATTTTTTTATAAACCTCTATACTGTTTTCCATAGTGGTTGCACCAATTTATATTTCCACCAACATTGTGCAGGGGTTCTGTTTTCTCCACATCCTCTCCAACATTTGCTACTTATAGTCTTTTTGATGATGGCCATTCTGACAGGTGTGAGGTGGTATCTCATTGTGGTTTTTGATTTGCATTTCCCCGATGCTAGTGATGTTGAGCATCTTTTCATGTGCCTTTTAGTCAGCCATCTGTGTGTCTTTGGAGAAATGTCTATACAGGTCTTCTGCCCATTTTTCAATTGGGTTGTTTGTTTTAATATTGAGTTGTATGAGCTGTTTATATATTTCGGTTATTAATCCCTTGTCAGTCACATCATTTGCAAATATTTTCTCACATTTTGTAGGTTGTTTTTTTGTCTGGCCTGATTTTCTATTGAAACTCTTATGTAAGTGAATGAATAAAATGGATTCTGATTTTCTAGGACACTAAGTTGGTACTCAAAAAAAGACTTTTTTTTAAAGCACAGGATAAAAGTACAAAGATACAGATATCATGAGGGGAAAATAAAAGACTTGGAGCATAGATCTAGGAAACTAATGTATAAGTAATAGAAATTCCAATAGCGGATAGGAAGATCTGTACCATTAACATGTAAGAAGATAATCATTAAATAGAATAATTTTTTCATAAAACCAACACCAAACTGAATTTGAATATTGAAAGGACTCAGAAAATTGCATGATGAATTGATTTAAAAAAGATCAACTTGAGCATATCTTAATTAAACTTTTCTGAACTCCAAAATCAAATGAAAGTCTTTAAAGATCCTAAATAGAAAAACAAAACAATGAACAACAACAAAAATAAACAGGCAGCAACACTGTAGACGCCATGTCAGTTTCTCCTAGCTTCAGACCAACAGCAGAGTATCTTTGCTCCACATAGGAGTCCTAGCTTGCAGTTCTTTTATCTCAGAGAAATAAGGAAGATATAATCTCAGAATTGAGGCATATCTACTGATAGCACACATTTACTACATCTGAGGAAAACATCTGAAAAAAATCTTCAAATGACTATGCAAGAAGGGAGATCAACATGGGGGAAGATGCAGAAAGGAAACGATGAAAAATAAACCTTGAAATGTAATTAAATCTAAATAGATATTAGATTATCTGGGAATACACAGCATTGGTGCCATAGAAGGACAATTCCTACAGACTGTAATACAATTAATTATCTCAGCAAAACCTGGAAGTTGTCAGAGGAGGGTGGAGGAAGATGCCTGCAATGAAAAGGTAAAGTGAAAGCAGTCAAAATCCCTATGGAGAAAAGCAGGCAAAAAAAAAAAAAAACCACCAAAAAAACAAACAAACAAACAAACAAAAACTGGAGAGAGAAATCAAAGAATTCGGTGGGTCTTATCTTATGGGGACTAGGGTAGCACCTGTTTGCTCTACTAGGTTATTGTTATTTTCATATTGATTTGATTGTGAGAATAAAGAAAGGAATGGTACGCATTAATGAATTGGAAAAGTATACATTGGATAGCAAGCTGATAAAATCAGAAAAGTACTGGAAAAATATAAAAGTAAATAAAATTAGTTAAGTATTAATTATACTAAATACTGGACTGAATTATCCTTTTAAAAGATAGACAGTCAGACTTTCTTAAGTAAAAGCCTAGCGATATACTTTCTACAAGACATAAGTAAGCCAAGGTGAAACAAGTTAAAAATAAAGGCACAAGTAAAGAGATTTCTGACATGCAAATAAAAATAAAGCAGTGGTGGCATTATTAATAACAGCAAGAGGCAGGATAACACACTTTAATGACCGCATGATTCATGAAGTCATAAACCCGTATTATGAAACATACATATAAAGAAAAGCATTATTAGAAATAAGATGGCTTGATACAAATATATTTAAAGTGGAAGACTTGTTCTATCTCTTATAATTGGACAAACCTAGATTATAGTAAGGACATAGCAACTAAATTGATTTTTGCAACTATTCCAAGGATAGGACATTACAATGTGTGTCATCTGAAGACTGTTTCTCATAATTAAGCCTATCTTTTCTTAATCACATACATGTTAGGAGATAATCTGCCCATGCATTCTTGGGAGGGAGTTCTCTAACCTTTTTTGAGTCTTTGCCTTAAACACATAGTTGAAGTAATCTGAGAACAGTGACTGCAAGACAGAAGCAGGTGCTGTGTCTGCTGCCTCAGTTTGACCTACTACAACAATAACAGGAGGTTCAAATATATTATTTTTCTTTCTTAGATTCCACATATAAGTGAGATCATAAGGTATTTGCCTTTCTCTGACTTCCTTCACTGAGCAACATGTCTTCAAGGTCCATTTGTGTTGTTGCAGAGGATATGATTACTTCTTTTTATGGCTAAATAATGTTCTAATCATTAGTCTCTGAAGATCCTTTGTATTTCTGAGGTATCAATTGTAACACTTCTTGCTTCATTTTTAATTTTATTTGAGTTTTTTTCTTAATGAGTCTAAAGGTTTATCAATTTTATCTTTTCAAAAAAATCTGCTCTTAGTCAATGATTTTTTTCTATTGCCATTTTAGTCTCTATTTTATTTACTTCCACTCTGATCTTTGTTATTTCCTTCTCCTCTTACTATTTTCAATCTAAGTTTGTTCTTTTTCTAGTTCCCTGAGGTGTAGTTAAGTTATTTGTGGTACTTCTTATTTCTTGATGTAGGCATCTGTTACTGTGAACTTCCCTCTTAGGCACATTTGCTGCTTACCAAAGGTTTTGTATGTTGTATTTCCATTTTAATTTTTCTGAAGGTACTTTTTTATTTCTCTTGGTTTCTTCTTGACTCATTGGTTGTTCAGCAACATGTTGTTTAGTTTCTACATTTTGTGACTTTTGGAGGTTCAAATCTTAATGAAATAGTTTCTAAGGAGTTTTTAGCAACTTCTGGAAATATGAAGTTGATGAGTGGCATGGATCATTTGGGGAATATTTGAATACACACAGCCAATCACCTTGGCATTTACAGGGCCATCACCATATCCCAGTATCTAGTTACTAACATCTAACATGACTTTAAATGGGGAGGTTTTTATTTATCTAGATAATGAACTAAAAATAATAGTAAGAAACTCAGATCCAAAGCTGGATAGATCACCCCGCTGGTCAATGGGATAAATAAAACCAAAATAGTGGACTTTGTAAGTGAGGAGTCATGGGCATTGTGACAAAAAACAGATGCCACTTAACACTGAGAATTGTGAAGAAAAAAGGAGATACCATTTATAGAGTGGCTGGATGATGCAGTATTCAGTCAATACCAACTTACCAGCTATAAGTCAGGAGAAAGAAATTCCAAGTATTCAAAAAGAAGAGGCAGAAAAATTTCGGTTCCCATGCTGCTTGAGTAGAGCTGTGCTGTTGGATCGTGGCAGAAGAACAAGCTCTACTTGGTCAGGCAGCCCTGAGTTAGAACCCGAGGAGAGTGCTTCGGAAGACAACAGGCTTTGAGTTAAGGCTCTACTACTCATGTCTTGGAAATTACCTTGGGTTCAAAATGCCACTTTGTTCCTTAGGATACAGAAGTCTCTGCTTAATGGAATTACTTGAAGATTCATGAAACAAATAGGAATCACATCTTCTTATTAATTTTAATGTGGTCCTTTTTTCATAGTATCACATTTGGCTGAACACAATCCTAGAGAAAATGGGTAATCCCTAAACTGCTAAGGTGCTATAGTAATAATTGTTTGGATCTAATCTGTCTTCCTAAGCAGAAGGAAATTTGGAAAACGTAACTTGGTTTATATCCTTTCTAGGCACTGTGGTTACTTTGTAAGTTTTTAGCTGTAGGAAAGTAAAGAAGGTACAACAGCTCAGTGTAACTCAGGATACCTGCTGAGGCACTGAGCTGCAGCCAGTGAGCGGAGGAATGAAGGGATTAGCTGTGGAGATTCTGGATGACCGTGGCCGCCTGCATCTTTCTGGTGGGGATGGATTAGTCCTGAGAGCTATGTGTACATCTAGATGAGCTGTGAGGAGCAGCCTGGAGTTGGGAGCCAGGCCTGGTCCTCTGTACTAGGTCACGCTTATCCATTCATAATTCAATTTTTGGCCTCCAGTTCTACTTCTATACTCTGATTTACCAAACTACTTGCCTCTCAGGACTTAATTCTGCTATAAATCAGGATGGATCCCAAGAAAACCCCTAGGATTTCACAGCCCACTACAAATATGTCAGCAGACAAGGCTTTGGTTTGTACTAGGGAAAGTTAGACGACCTTGTTCGGTTCTAGCAGGCAGGGGTATATATACAGGGAGAAGGGCAGTCATTCCTAGCATGACCCCATCTTTAGCTCCAAAGATATGTTTGGTATAACTGCCAATAAATCATAGTAAGAGCTATCTGCTTCTATCCCATCAAGGTCTGTGTGCCTGCTAAGAGTTATAAAGGAATACACTTGTTTATCAGCCCAAACTAGGTGAAAACGTATCACATTGGCCATGAAGGAACACTGACTTTTATTAGTGGTCATCATTTTATAGACATGCAGGATCCTCAGGCATTTCTACAATTTCTATTGTGTCTAAGACTATATCCGTTTTCTTAGGGCCTTAAATAAAGCTATTGCTTCTTATGTGAGTCTCTTTGGTCTAACTGAGGCCCTTACTAGAGGGGCACATCTGAGATGGCAGCTATGCCCAAGCCTTTCCATGCTAGAAATGTTCTAGGATTTTGTCCATAAAAACAGTGTCTTATTGTATATGCTTCCCTGAATTTTGGCACACTAGTCCTTTTACTGCTGTCTGCGTTTCCTCACACTTTGTAAGTAACCCTGATGGCTTCCAGCACCATGGAGACTCCTTTCTCAGGCCTGGCCCAGGAAAAGAGAGAGGGTCAGTGGAAAGACTGAAATAGAAGCCCCTTTTCCCTATTGGGGGGTATTCTCCACTGAAGGATTTGAAAGTGACTAACTCTTCCTTAATCCCATGTTAGCGTATATCGGTATGTATTTCCCCTACTGAAGCTGATGAAAGTTTTCTTGTTGGAGCTTACCAGGCCAGGAGTATCTATGAACCCAAGTATGGATGAGAAACCACAAGAATTGTTCTTTAGTACCTGAAGGATAGCGCTGGTTAGGGGTGTCAGTATCGAGAGAGGAATACGGCCAATGACCTTCAATCCAAGCTTATAGATACATACAGGAAGTAGCAGGGCATGAGGGAGGGGAGGACAGGGCCAGCCTGGTGAGATATCTGAGGAACCAGTGGGACCCTAATAAGACAAAATAGGGATGGTAACACAAGGTCAGATTCTGTGATACTCACTGTATGTGTAGATTGACTGTGGCTTTCCTATAATTATCACACATTTGTCTTGGTGGCTAAGATATTATTTTAAAAACTGTTGGCTATACTATTTTCGGAATTTATTATTTCAGGATCAGTTTTTTTTCCCCACAAGTGGTAAAAGTATGACCATAAAATACATTACAATTACTTGAATTTGGGGACATTTTTCAAATATTGGTGAAAGGTTGTAAAAGAAATGAAGCAAATGGCAACCTTGAGTTAGAATCAAAATGTACATCTTCAGCACAAGAGAATTGATAAGCACTGCAGTTAGGGGAAGAAGAAAGTAGCCCAAACTGCGGGATTAATGGGAGAAATGTTCACCCAGTTTAAGCAAAACCAAGCTGGCTCAGTCATACCACCTGCATTTGCTTTCCCTCCTACTCTATCTTAATGGCCCTTCATCCTTTCCCAAGAGTAAAACTGCCATGACAGCAGATTTTTATAAATTGGTCTCCAGTTGAAGGTTAACTCATGTGTAATCTATCCTA
Source organism: Vicugna pacos (assembly GCF_048564905.1). Lineage (NCBI taxonomy): Eukaryota > Metazoa > Chordata > Mammalia > Artiodactyla > Camelidae > Vicugna > Vicugna pacos. Next base: position 19,444,293 of record NC_132992.1, on the reverse strand, counting down.
TCTCTTGAACCAAAATCAGAGGACTCCTGTCTTTCATTACCTCTGTCTCTTTCATAGACACAAATGAGGTGACACCCTCATTCCACACCAAGCTTGGATAATGTGATCAGAGGCTCATGCTCTCTGTCCTCGGCCCATATTATCACCTGATGTCCTACCCTATGAAAAATCTGGGTGATACTGGCATTAAGGTAAAGTAGAAAGCATTTGGGGTCAGAGCTGCATCTAGTTTGAATTCACAATTTATTTTTGGTCATTTAATGATTATGCCTTATCTTAAAGTGACATGACCAAACTAAAATAGAGGTACCATTTGTCTGTAGAATAGAGACACTGAAGTGAATCCTGGACTTAAATAAGGCTATATTAATTCTCATAAGCAAAGAATCCCCAGGTCCTGCAAATATGAGATGGATATTAGAACATGTAGAGACAAGGCCAGAATGCCAATGTTCCAGGTACCTGGACTTGGTTCAGAAGAGTTCCTGGTGTTTTAAATTCCCTTTTCTCTGTAACCACAGAGGAACATTCCCACTAACAGGACCACCTCATCTGTAAGCCAAAATCTTAATGCCAGTCTCTCTGGAGTAGCTTTCACAAGGCACTTCCAGTATTCGTGCTGCTTGTACCACTCCCCATCCTAAGGTATTTACATAGCAGGCTAACCATACACCTAGGGAGCACCTCAGAGGTTTTGCTACCCCCTGTTAGATAGCTTTTCACCCTCTTGCCCTGCCTCCAGGAAGATGTTCAAAGATGTCTAGATTATCTTCATTGGGAGCACTCCAAAATGCAACCAGTGGTTTCAGTATCCTTTCTTTCTCCTTCAGGGTTGATGGCTACTGTGTTTCCCATGTCACTGTAAACTTTTCCCATAAGGTCAAGAGAACAAGGTCATAGTCAGTAACTAACAATGAACTGGTCATTCATGAGGTATTTGTGATGGACAACATCAGGACTGGTCCCATCTGGGAACCAGAATAAAGATTCTAGACCTCGAGCCAAGAAACTAGTGAACTTCTGCCTCTCGTTTTCTATTCCATAATTTATATCCTATTACAGCGGTACCTCCTGTGTCAGCCCTTCTCCTACCCAACTGTCTCCTACCCAACCAGGAATAAGTGATACAGGCCATCCTAGGATGCCAAGCACAGGAGGCTATTTAAAGTGGGAGGTGTGTCACTTCCAGCGAGAGGACTGCTGGAGACTCATGAACCAATTCAATCAAGCTTTTAGTCTACAAAGGTACAGAGTGGCATTTTTGTCAGAAACACCGTTTAGGCCTCAGGTAGCAAGTTGTGAGGAAGAAAAGATGTTTTGGCACATTCTATCTTAAATCTAGGTTATACATTCTCAACCATGGTGTCATCCCCAAGGGGGTAAAAATTGGTTCTTAGGGAGCAAAAAGCCTTCATCTTTTTATATGTAGAGCATAGATTATATACAGTTCATTACCAAATATGCAGTATATATATAATGTCTAAATCATATTGGAGGAGAATTAGAGAAAGTAGTAACAGTTCCTTAGGAAATGATAGCAATAAAAAAGGTAAACTCTGATTTTTATTATACTGACTTTTAAAAGGATAATAGTATTTTTGAGTCAATTTTCATGTAATATAAAATTCACCCTTTTAAAGTGCACAGATCAATGGTTTTTAGTATTGTCACATAGTTGTTCATTTCTCAACACTAGCTAATTTTAAAACATTGTTTTCATCCCAGTAGGAAACCCTGAACTCATTAGTAGCTATTCTTCATTCCTGTTCCCCACCAGCCTCAGTCAACTATTGATCTATATTCTGTCTCTATATTTTCCTATTTCTGACATTTCATATGAGGGAGTCATACAATATGCTGTCCTTTGTGACTAGATTTTTTTCACTTAGCATAATGTTTTCAAGGTTTTCGTAGTGTAGCATGTATCAGCACTTTATCCTTTTTATTGCTGTGTAGTACTTCACTGTATGGATATACTACATGTTTATTTCTCAATGGATGGATATTGAGTTGTTTCAGCTGAAAAGATTGTAAGGCTGGCCTATTGGTGATGAATTTCTTCAGCTTTTTCTTGTCTGGAAAACTCTCCTTCAATTCTGAAGACCAACTTTGAAGGACAGAGTATTCTAGGGTGGCAGTTTTTTTCCTTTTAGCATTTAATGTATTGTGCCTCTCCCTTCTGGCTACAAATTTTCTGCTGAAAAGTCTATTAATTGTCTTATGCAGGTTCCCTTGTACATAACAGTTGTTTTCCTCTTTCTTTTTGCTTTTAAGTTTCTCTCCTTGTCTTTAACTTTTGAGAATGTGTTAATTATGATGTGTCTTGATATGGGTCTCTTTGGATTAAACTTGTTCTGAACAGTCTGAGCTCCCTGGCTCTGGATGTCTGTGTTCCTCCCCAGGTTAAGGAAGTTTTCAGCCACTATTTCTTCAAATAAGTTTCATCTCTCCTTTTCTCTTTCCTTCTGGGAACCCTAAAATCAAATATTGGTCATCTTGATGTTGTCCATAGTCCCGTAAGCTTTCTTTACTCCTTTTCTTTTTGATGCTCTGATGGATGCATTCCATTGCCTTTTCTTTGAGTTTGCTATCCTTTCTTCTGCTTCATCTGGTCTTCTGTTGAACCCCTTTATTGTATTATTCTGATCAATTACTGTATTTTTCACCTCTGATTTTTATTTGGTACTTTCTTATATTTTCTGTCTCTTTGTTGAAATTCTCACTTTGTCCATGCATTGTGCTCCTGGTGGGTATCGTCATGACTGTAATTTTGAACTGTGTATCTCATTAAAGTCTTTTTCTGGGGTTTAATCTTACTCTTTAGCATGGAACATATTCATTTGTTTCTTCATTTTCCTTGACTCTTTTTTTCTCTGCATTAGACAAAACAGCCACCTCTCTGTCTTGCAGGACTACTTTGCTGTAGGAGATAAACCTTATTGTTTAACCCTGCCCTAGATATCTCCATGTTTTTTGATTGTCCAAGAAGCTTTCTTTGTTCTTAGTGGATCACAGTGTTCAGTATGTGTCACAACCTGTCAGTTCCTGAAAGGGAGGATCTCAGTCTGCATCTGGATGCAGGCTGATTGGAAGCCAGATGCTCAGGCAGCAGCTTTTAAAGTATGTAAATATACCTCTTGCAGGGGATGACTGGGAGATGGGTGTTTCTCTGTTTTTTCTGCGTTTATCCCTGAGGGGATAAGCCCTCTGGAGTGAGGAAGAGGGACAGCACAGAGAGCGCCCACTGGCCTCCATGGTCTTTGATGAGTATTTCTGTTGGCCCTGGATGTGTGTTTAAATAGAAATCATCCCCTTAGACTGAAGCTTTTAGGATAAGCAAATGGGCCTCTTTCATGGAAAGACTGGGGACATTTCAGTCTGCTCTCCTCTGTGCCAGAGCCCTGGGGGGTTATCCACCTGTAAATTATCTGACCCCTTTAAGAACTGCTTCTCAGTTCACGATAGCCTGAGGGGGTTGGCTTTCAAAGCTAGGTTGCTTGGGGGCCCATCTTTCAGGTACAAAGCTTAAAATCTGAATGCCAGATGTGGGGTTCACACCCTTCTGTCCTCAGGGGGAAGCTAGAAGTGGTGACCTCCTTCCAAATTAGGGGTCACTGCACTGGGGCTGGGGTTTATGGTGAGACTGTTTCTCAGCCTCTCCTACCTGTTTCAATGTGAGTTCTCCTTGTTCAATCGATGTGTAGGAGTCACTTGGTTTCTGGATTTCTTTCGGAGGAATTGTTCCCATGCAGCTGTAGATTCAGTGTGCCCACGGGGGTAGGTAAGTTCGGGATCTGCTGTATTTGCCATCTTGAACCAGAGCTTAGTTCTTGTTTTATTTTAAATCTGGCTTCCTAATGATCACTCTTGGTCAGTATAATTTAGACATCATCCAACAACCAATAAGAAGCTTTTCTTAAATGCTGTACCTGTATGTTCTTCACCATTGAACAGGGACATCCATGGGATAAGCATGTCTTCAGTTTTTTCCTTCCTCCTTGCACAGGGTCTCAAGGTCAGCCAGAGGTGAGAAATTTCTCCTTTACCATGCACCATATATCATTCAGATCTTGACGTTTACTGTGTCTCCTGTGACTCTCTAGTTTTCCGGAATTTCCTCTGGAATTCTTGGCTAGGCTCTTATTTTCAGCAACTGAGATCCGTCTTAGGCAGGTGTGATATTGCCAGCAGATTAATTGATTTTGGTAATGCCCTAGGATTAGAGGATTCCCCCCTCCACCTGCGAGATGAAATTAAATAGACATGATACCTTGGGCATAGAGATTTCTCAGTGAGCTTCAAGTTGGGACAGTATCTTGGCCATGGTCTGTATTTAGAGCAACTACGATAGCAATTCATTGTCTCCATTAACCTTGAGGCCATTGGATTTTATAGTTACTGCACCACTGACGTGGTTAGAGAGGGGAATGTAAAATACCAAATTAAAACTTTTTTTAAAGATAAAAAAATTTTAAATCCCACCATTTTACCAAGGTTCACTACTTTCTCTAGGATAGGTGATTTGCAGTGCACTCTGATTCTAGTTAATTTCCAGAGTTCTGAAATGGTTTAGTTGTTTTGCCAGTCATTTTCATGCTTTTTGTGGCAGTGTTCACTAAGGTCCTTACTCCCTCGTCCTGGCAGTCAGTCTTCATGTAGCCCTTTGTTCTCTGCTCCAGCACAACTTGTGGGGACATGGGACCTAAGGCAAGTAGGATGGGTGAGCTACAGAGAGGCCCATGTGTCCACAAGTAGCTGCAGCAAAGAGGAGCCGATCCACGTGGCTGAAAATTCATCCTATCTTCTGTACCATGAGAGCTGTGTAATCAGAAGAATCTGAAAAACCCTGGACACAGTAAGTGTCTCAACTGATAATACTGATTATCAATATTATTTTAGCCTGAGTAATGAAAGAAGGCACGAAGTAGATGATTTACTTACTTCTGTAGCAGGTTCTTCTGGAATTCTAGGCAGTATCCCCTTTGCCTGTCAATAACAGCACTTGTAACTGTGGTTAAAAAAAAAAAAAACAGATCATGCTTGACTCTAGTTTCCTGATTTAAGTGCCTCCCAGACCTGTCAGCTTTTCTTTCCTTGGAGCTCTGGAGTGTCCCTCGGCCCAAATGGAAATGGAAGATGAATCCACAAAGGGTTACCCTTACCAGTGGATGATGAGTCAGTGTCCAGAGGGTCCACGGTGAGGGAGCTTTGGAAAGTGGAACCTGTAGAGTCCTCTCAGAGAGTGCAAGTGACTGAGGATAGCTGGCCAGGAACTCGTGAGCGTGGCCCCCTGTGAGGGCAGTCGGTAGGAGAGGCGGTGAGAGTCAAGCTTAGGCTTGGACGGGGAAAGGTGGACAGGAACACAGTGGTAGGGGTAGGTAACCAGTCTGGTGGTGCCCCATACACTGTTACACGGTACTTCATTTTCTAAGTTTCTACCCATTAAGCGGACATTAGAAGACATATTTACGCTTTCAGAGGAAAGAGTAAACCTTGGCAAAGAATCTAGTGGACCTGGGGGAGAATCGTGCAAGTTCACTGAGAGAACTATGTTCATTTCAGGGAGTTTGCACAGCTGCCTTTACATTCTGAGTAACAGATGTTTAATTGTGCCACCTGAAAGCTAAGGTTTTGCTGTGACAAATAACTGAACACTACTGAAAACGTACCTTTCAACTCTAAACAGGTTACAGATCTGCCATTTTGCGAAACACTGCATCATTTGTATGTAGAGATTAAGCTGATATATGGGGTTATTTCCTTTCCAGTGATGTTTCACACAAGAGGAATCTTGTTATTCCTGAATGCAAATGGAAAGTTAAGGCGGCAGTTAGAGAACAGAAACAGATAAGTAAATACAGACCTACTCCATCTCTTCTCAAGAGGGGGAAAAAAAAAAAACAAACCAAGATGCACTTTATCTTAAATGGCTGTTACAGGATGCACTGAGCAACTTTTAACTACAGTGATTAACCTATGGCTGATAGGATACTCATTACACTGTGATTAATTGGAATGAGCTTGCCTGGCACTCTTGAAGCTTTTGCTCCTTCAAAAGAAGATTGGTTAGTGGGTCATAATTCCCTTAACACTGAAGTCTCCCAAGGAGACTGAGCTCTGGTTGCCCACACAGCTACCCTTCTTTGTCTCTCTCTTCATCCTTGTCTTATATTCCCTGCTCCTCCCCTTCAGATCTTGAGATTATTTTCCAAAATACTGACCTGCATCCAAGTCCTTGTCTCAGGATCACTTTTCAATGACAGCCAAATTAGCTCATCTCGATTTCATTCATAATGCCTGTAACTTTTCTGGCTCCGTGAACAATTTCCTGTGAGGCATTAAAATTAAACCAGGCCTTGTTTAATCTGTGACTATTCTGTGTTGCTCTTTCTCTTACTCCCAACTTTCTGGCTACTCTGCCAATCTTTATTTTTGGCAACTTAGTTTCATATTACAAGTTCAAGCCAAAATTTACTGCTGGGCCACAGATAAGCTTCTCAACAGAAGTTTTATGAGGAATAAAGAGAAATAGTCAATTGGAAGATAATCTTGCTTTCAAGTGAACTTGTTTTTATAGACTAGGAGAACCCTAACAAGCCACTAGGGACTAGCAATTCAGTCGCTGGTTGCTTCACATCATCACCAATTTTTTTATCTACTCTACTTTTATGGTGTTTTCTAATCTTTGACCTTGGCCCATCACCTCTTTGCCATCTGGAATTTTACAGCCAGAGCTGTTGAATTCTTGCATGGACCAACATCTGTTTTTCATTTTCCCAACAAATAACTAAGTTGAACAGAATTCTCTTGGATAAGGCTCAGTATGCTGGAAAACTAAGGAATTACCCCAGTGAAGTCTGTTGCCACCCAAGAGTTTACAGTTTCTTAACTGGGATGCCAATTCATCTTCATTCCCTAGTCTTTGATGCGCAGTAGGTATTGGTTCACATTTCTACCACATACATGGACCTCCCCAATTTAGACATTATTTCCAAATGGTTTTACACCATTGCAGTATACTCATAAGTAGAGAGAAGATATAGAGCTTAAGATAACTTCAAACTTGTTTCTAAAATGGATCACACTTTCATTAAAAACATCTTTAACATATATTCTATAACCCGTGTAATTAAATTTAACTGTATGCATGTTAATTTCTTGACAGTGAGTACTTAAATTTTTTTTCAGTACTATTGAGATATAATCAACATATAACACTGTATACGTTTAAGGTTTACAGAATGACTTGATTTACATATATTGATAGATTACCACAATAAATTTACTTAACATCCATTATCTCATGTAGTCTAAAAAGAAAAACTTTTTCCTTATGTTGAGAACTTTAGGATCTACTCTCTTAGCAACTTTCCAATAGACCATACAGCCGTGTCAACTATAGTCATGATGTTGTACGTTATACCCCTAGTACTTACTTGAAGTTTGTACCTTGTGACCACATTTGTCCATTTCCCTCACCTCCAACCCCCAACCTCTGGTAACCACAGATCTTACCTCTTATTTTAAAAAGTTTGTTCCACCTATGAGTGAAATCAGATAGTCTTTGTCTCTCTGTCTGACTGATTTTTGTAAATTTTGTATCCTGCAACTTTATTGAATTCAGTTATTAGATCTAACAGTTTTGGGGTAGAGTCTTTAGGATTTTCTAATACATAATCTTGTCATCTGCAATTAGAGACAATTTTACTTTTTCCTTTCCAATTTGATGACATGGATTTCTTTTTCCTGTTGATTGTTCTGCCCAGGACTTTCAGTACTATGTTGAAAAGGAGTGGTTAGAGTGGGCACTGTTTTCTTGTTTCTGATCTTAGAGGAAAAACTTTCAACCTTTTACCATTGAGGGTGATGTTAGTTGTGGACTCATAAATAACCCTTATTATATTGAGGCATATTCATTCTGTACCTAATTTAAGGCCTTTTATTAGGAACAATGTTGAATTTTGTAAAATGCCTTTTCTATATGTACTGAGATGATCATACGATTTTTCCTTCATTCTATTAATGTGATGTATCACATTCACATGGAGTGATTTACATATGTTGAGCAACTCTTGAATCCCAGGATTGATCCCATTTAAACACAATAATGATCCTTTTAGCGTGCTGAATTTGGTTTACCAGTATTTTATCAAGAATTTTTTTCATCTATATTCATCAGGGATATTGGCCTGTAGATTTTTTTTTCTTTTCTTTTTCTGTAGTGTCTGATTTCAGTATCAGGGTCATGTTGGCATCGTAAAATGAGTTTGGGTGTATTCCCTCCCTCTTTGATTTTCTAGAAGAGTTTTTGTAAGGGTTTGAGAAGGATTAGTGTTAACTCTTCTTTAAGTATTTGGTAGAATTCACCAGTGAAGCCAGCTGGCCCTGCACTTTTCTTTGAGTTAGTATCACGAGTCTCCAGTCACCTCACCAATATTTGGTCGCATCAGATTTTCTCTGTCTTCCTGATTCAGTCTTGGCAGGTTGTGTGTTTCTAATAATTTTTCCATTTCTTCTAGGTTGTCCAGTTAGTTGGTGTTTACTTGTTTATAGTAGCCTCTGATGATTCTTTGTATTTCTTTGGTAACAGTTATAATGTCTCCTCTTTGGTTTATAACTTTTTTGATTTGGGTCTATTTCAGTCTTCCTCTTTTTATGTTTTCTAGGTTTATACCATTGTGGTCAGAGGAATTACTTAACACAATTTCAGTATTCTTGAATTTGGGTAAGACTTGTTTGTGTCTTATCGTAAGAGTATCCTAGAAAGTGCTCCATGTGTGACTGAGAAAAATGTATATTCTGCTGTTTTCAGATAGAATGTTCTCTATGTGTCTGTTAGGTTTATTTGATAATGTTCAGACTGCTGTTTCTTTAGTGATTGGATGATCCATTCACTGTTGTATTGCTGTTCGTTTCTCCTTTTAGCTCTGTTAGTCTTGCTTTATATTTTTGCGTGCATAATTATTTACAGTTGTTACATATTCTTGGAGTATATATGATGTCATCAATATCTTTTTCCATCTTTCATTCTCAGTCTGTGTGTGTTAAGGCTAACGCGAACCTCTTGTAAGCAGCATATTGATACTTTATTTTTTAATCTATTCAGATATGCTGTCTCTTGATTGTAGAATTAAATCTATTTACGTTTAAAGTAATTATTGAAATGTAGGGGCTTAGTACTGGCATTTAGTTAATTGTTCTGGTTGTTTTGTAGATCCATTCTACTTCTTATCTTCCTGTCTTTTTTGTGTTTTGATGTCTTTTGTATCAGTATGCTTTGATATCTCTATCATTTTCTTTTGTGTTATTACAGATTTTTCCCTTGTGGTTACCATGAGGCTTACATAAAATATCTTAAAATGTTAACATCCTATTTTAACTGATAACTTGAATACTATTCCTCAACTTTAAATTTTTACTTCTCCCTTCACATTTTTGATCATTGATGTTATAGTTTAACATATTATTGGATAAACAATATAAAAAATATTTCAGTTAGGGTTATTTTTATACTTTTTTGACTTTTAACAGTACTATTACCATGTTACAGAATCTAACTTTATTTATTTACCAGTAACAGTGAGTTTTACACTACCTCCTGTTTCTATGATGTTAATTAGCCATACTTGTGCTTGTACTCAGTGAAGCCTCATTAGCACTTCTGGTAAGGCAGGTCTGGTGCTGAGGAACTCACTCAGCTTTTGTTTCCTAGGGAAAGTTTTTAATCACTTTGTCAGGTATAGAATTCTTGAGTGACCATTTTTTAAAAAGAGAAATCTACCCACAGTGTTATTGAGGGTTCCTTTGTAGGTAATCTGTCTTTTCTCTTGGTGCTTTCAAGATCTTTGTCTTTGACATTTGACATTTTAATTATATTATGTGTGTCAGTGTAGCCTTGCGGGGGGCCACTCATGACCTGAGGACTGCCGAGCACAGAGGTTGGGCCTAAACTCCCACAGTGCAGGGCGTCAGGCTCTGAGGTTGATCTCTCAAGGACAATCTCTGTCCCGCCACCCCTTTGAGGAATGTGCCAGATGCATTAAGGCCTGAAGGAACATCCTGAGCTATCAAGTCACTAAGGACCTTTGGAAGGAGAGATACAATCGGCATGCAACAATCACCTGAGATAATAGTACACGAGTCACGATGTTAGCTTAGAGGAACAATGCCTTAGTTTATCATCTTGGTTCCAGGAACTCTTAATCTTAGTTTTACGAGAACTGTAAACAATAATGATGTCTGTAACAATATACAAGTTAATGATTTTAGTACACGTTGTTAATGTGCCTTAAAACAATACCTTTGCCTACATGCAGGAATGTATGAGCTAATGGGTTAAAATCATATAAATTAACTGCAAGAAATAAACTCGTCGTCCACTCTTGACCTAGCGTCTTGCGGGCTAGAGTGAGACCCTCTCAACCCCACCTTTTAGTCTTGTCTTTCTTTCTCAGTCCTGCAGCACAGGTTTTCTGGACCTGATCGATTGTCGGCTGGCTCCGGCATAGCCCCATGCAGGTTCAGCCTCTCTGGGGGTACTTTGGGCCTCATGGATCTGGATGTCCCCTACTATTATTGTGTTGTTGTCAATTTCCCTTTTGTGTTTAGAGGACAATGTCTATCTTTGTCTCTTGTTACCTTTTTTAGCTTGAAGTCTATTTTGTCTTATGTAAGTATTGCTATACACACTTTCTTTTGGCTGCCAACTGCCTGGAGTATCATCTTTCATCCCTTTACTTTATGTTGGTCTTTAGAGCTAAGTAGAGTTGGATCTTATTTTTCAATTTATCCAGCCACTCTGTCTTTTGATTGGTAAATTCGGTTCATTTATTTTTAGGGTGATTATGTGTAAATGAGGACTTAGTACTATTCTATCTTTTTTTAAATGTTTTGTGTCTCTGCTCTAGATTTATGTTTTGTGCTTACCATGAGGTTTGTATATATATATATCTCTTTATATAAAAGAGTCCTTTTTCTGCTCAAAGCATCCTATCTTTATTTGCCTATATAATCCCATCCTTTTCCCCTTTTATGTTTTTTTGCCTCAAATTTTCCCTTCTGTTGAGTTTGTTACCAAATTAAAGTAGGTATAGTTATTTTTACTGCCTTTTCCCTCTTTAACTTTTACAATTGTTTATTTATCATCTTGCTCAAAGTTTTGTGTATTTTTGCCCTTTTGTTTCTAGAAGAGCTGCTTTCAACATCTCTTGTAAGGTAGGTCTAGTGAATTCCTTCAGCTTATGTTTGGGAAAGCTTTAATTTCTCCTTCATATCTGAATGGTAACTTTGTCACCCAAGATTATTAGCTAGTAATTTTTATCTTTCAGTATTTTGAGAATATTATTGGCCTCTCTCCTGGCCTGTAGAATTTCTGCTAAGAAATCTGATAACCTATTGGGAGTTTATTTTTTTCACCTGGATGCCTTTAAAATTCTTTTGTCACTGACTTGTATATATCTTATAGAGGGTCTTTTTGTATTGAGGTAATTAGGTGTTTTCACAGCCTTATGACCTTTACCAGTTTTGAGACATTCCCTGTTATTGTCACCTCCTTATTGGAGCTTGGTAGCTCTCATAGATTTTTAATTTTCTCTCCTCTACCTATATCATTTCTAGATTTCTACCTTCAAGCTCTCTAATCTTCTCTTTCATATGGCCTGCTCTATTTCCAATGCTTTCTAATGCATTCTTCATATTTTTTACTGAGTTTTTCAGCTAGAGAATCTGCTTGGTTCTTTTCTTTATGACAGCTATTTTGAATTCTGTCAGTTACATGTTTGAGTTATGGAGAATTGTTAACTTTTGTGAAACCATGTTACTAAAGTTTTTCATGGTGCTTGATGAGTTGTTCCTCTGCTGGCACATTTTAAGTAGTAAAACACCTTTCTTTAGGGTTTTTCCCCTTATGTGGCACTAAAGCACAAGTTTTGAGAATAAGAATTGTCCACCCTCCATCACCTCTTCCCAAGATCTTACTCAGTGCCTTCATTGGTGCCATCACCTGGGGCACCAGCATTGTGAGCACCACCTCTGTGGCTGGCAGGCCAGGGTTTTGGGCTCCACTGCCTCCCCTGCTGCTCCTGGGTTCTCTGGCACTGTGGGCTCAGCTTCCGTGGCCTGGAAGCCAGGGTTGCAGGCACAACTGTCACTTGATTCTGCCTCTTTTATGTGTTCCCATCCACCTACTTTTAGATAGAAGTTTGGATCTCTCGGGCATCCTGGTGGCTCAGGCACGGAAACTTTTCATGGTTTTAGACTGAAGGAGAGAGACAAAGGCAGCGCTTTACATGACTAGGATGCTGACATCACTCTAAAAGACAATACACTAAAATGTGCCCAATCTTTCTGTGAAAGACGCCCATTTGCTTATCCTAAAAGCTTCAGCCTGAGAAATAGGCCTTCTAATTTCACACACAACTAGGGGCCAACTGCAATATTGCAGAGATGGTGGAAGTTTGCCGGCACCATCTTTGCACTCCGTCTTGTTCTAGGCCCCTACTATCTCCTGAAAAGGAACTTGTGTACATGTCAGCAGCCCAGGTTTTTCAGCTGCCACCCAGGAAATGTACCTTTTTAATCTGCCTCTGGGGTGGCCAGCAGGTCTTCTGTTTCTTTGCTCATTACCATTCTACAGAACACATAAACAGTTCTTAATCAGCTATGTATCTAGGGCAGAGCAAACCAGGAGACAGAAATTCCCAGCCCTTCCTTTAGAGAGGCCAGCAAGAGTGCCCTGTTCACTGTCCCTCTGCCCTGCTGCAGGTCACCAGTGTCTCAGAAAAGGAGTTTGTGCCCAGGTAAAGCTCCACAGCTTTTGGAGCTGCTGCCCAGAGGCCACATCCCTTCAGGACGCAGTGCAGAATGAGTCTACAGACATCTTCATCTCCCAGTCTTCCCCTGAAAGAGGTGCATTTTCATACTTTATTCCCTTTGGGACACCTGAGGTTGTAGTATCCTTACGTACTGGGAGCCACTAAAAACACAAAGAATTGAGGGGCAATAATGATCTGGGACAGGGCTGACCAAAGTTTTATTTCCTACACAAGAAAATCCTTCAAGACTAGGAGAGGTGGCTGTTTTGCCTAATGCAGAGAGACCAACAAAGAGTAAAAATGAAGAAACAGAGGAATATGTTCCAAAGTAAAAAAACAAGATTAATCCCTAAGGGAAAAAAAAGGTAAGTAATTTACCTGGCAAAGAGTTCAAAATTATAGTCATAAGGATGCTCACTGAGTTCAAGAGAACAATACACAGAGTGAGAATTTCAACAACAAGATAGTGATTTCTGTTTGGTACTTCCTTATATTTTCTGAGCTGAAGAATAAAATAACTGAACTGAAAACTTCCATAGAGGGGGTCAACAGCAGACCAGATGAAGCAAAAGAAAGGATTAGTGACTAAGACAGATTGGTGGAATTCATCCAATTAAAGGAGCAAACAGAAGGAATGAAGATAAAGGGAATTATGGGCCAACATTAAGAAGACATATATATTACATTATCGGTCTCAAGGGAGAAGAGAAGGGGGAAGGAAACAGTTGTTCAGATTCAGGAAAGCCGGAGAATTCTCCAAAAGAGGAATCCAAAAAGACCCATACCAAGGTACATTGTAATTAGTCAAAAGTTAAAGACAATCTAAAAATCTTAAAAGCAACAAGAGAATAACACATGGGTTCCTTTTTATGTAACAGATTTGTCAGCAGAAAATTTGTAGGCCAGAAGAGAGAGGCAGAATATATTCAAAGTGCTGAAAGAAAAACAAAAAAAACAACCCATCAAAAATACTCTACCTGTCAAATAGTCCTTCAGAATTGGAGAGAGAGCGCTTTCCAGACAAGAAAAAGCTGGAGGAGTTTACCACCAATAGACTGGCCTTACAATAAATGTTAAAGGGACTTCTTTCAGCTGAAGTATGTTTTCCGCTTCCTAATTAGGGTTCTTAAGTATACATCTCACTCGCTGGCTAAGGAAATATATATTAAGAATTAACCTCCCACAATACAGCATAGTTTATTTTATCACTTACAAATCTAGTATGAAGGCTAAAGAAAAAGCAGTAAAAAGAATATGACAGTAAAAACATGACACATACTGGGAGAGTAAAACTGTAGAGCTTTAGAATGTATTTAAATTAATTCATTATCAACTTATAATTGACTTATTTACATAAAATATCTTGTATTTATATCATGTTAACCACAGTAGATACACAAAAGATAAAGAAATTCTATGCATTACACTACAGAACATCAGAAAGAAAAAAAAACCCAAAGGGATTACTACAAAACTGCCAGAAAACAATTAACAGAATGACAATAGTCCACAGCTATCAATAATTATTTTAAATGTAAATAGACTAAATTCTCCGAAAGACAGAGCAGCTGGTGGATTTTAAAAAAAAGAACCAAGTACATAAGGGACTCACTTCAGCTTTGTGGGCACAAATTTGAAGACTGAAAGTAAAGGGATGGATAAAGATACTCCATGAAAATGTAAACCGAAGAGAGCTCAGGAATCTACCCTGAGACAGAGTAGACTTCAAGATAAAGGAGTCAATCCAACAAGACATAACATTTGTAAGTATTTATGCACCTAACATAGGATCACATAAATATATAAAGCAAAATTTAATGGACTGAAACAGAAATAGCAATATAATGATAGTGGGAGAGTTAAATACCCCACTTTCATCAATGGATAGATGATTGAGATAGGAAATCATTAAGGAACCACTGGCCTTAAATGGCATGTTAGACTGGATGAACTTATCAGAACAGTCCATCCAAAAGCAAGAGAATACATATTCTTCTACTCTCCAAGATAAATATTAGGCCACAAAATAAGTCTTAATAAATTCAAGAAAATTGAAATCATAGCAAGCATTTTTTTCCACACAATGCTATGAAACTAGGAACCAACTACAAGAAGAAACTGGAAAATTCACATATTTGGAGATTGAATAACCAATCGGTCAAAAGAGAAATAAAAATATTTCTTGAGATATAAGATAATACATATACAATGTAGCAAAAGCAGTTATAATAGGGATGGTGAAACATAGAAGATCTCAAATTAACAACCTAACTTTATACCTCAAGAAACTAGAAAAAAAGAATACACTAATAGAAATAAAGAAATAAACAAGATTAGAGTGTTTTGAACCTTTAGCTAGACTCACCGAGAAAAAGACTTAAGTAAAATTAGAAATGAAAAAGGAGAGTTTACAACACATGCCACAGAAATACAAAAGAACATAGAGACTACTATAAACAATTATAAGCCAACAAATTAGACACCCTAAAAAAATAGTAAATTGAATGTTTCCAGGAATTTACCCAAGACTGAACCATGAAGAACTAGAAAACCTGAACAGACTACTAGTTAGGCGATTGAGTCAGATATCTTCCAGGACCAGAGGGCTTTACTGATGAATTCTACTAATCATTGAAAAATGATGGATTACCAATCCTTGTCAAACTCTTAAAAAATAGAAGATGAGAAAACATGTCGAAACACATTGTTATGTAGGCAGCACTGCCTTGACACCCCTAGTGAGACAAAGATACTGCCATAAAGGAAAAGTATAGGGCAATATCCCCGATGAACATGGGTACAAAAATCCTCAATAAAATATCAGCAGACTGAATTCAAAAAGCACATTAAAAGGATCACACACCAGTGGGATTTATTCCAGAGAACGAGGAAGTTTCAACATTCTCAAATTAATCAATGTGATACAGCATATTTAAAAAGTGAAGGATAAAAATACCATTTCAATATACAGAAAAAGCACTTGACAAAATTCACCGTCCATACAGGATATAAACTCTCAACAGAGTGGTTATAGAAGGGATGTACTCAACCTCAGAGGCCAAATGCGACCAGCCCACAGTTAACTTCGTATTCAAAAGTGAGAAGCTTTTTCTCTAAGATCACAAATAAGACAAGGATGCCACACTCCCATCACTCCTGTTTGACACAGCACTGACAGTCTTGGCCAGACCAATTAGACAAAGAAATACTAGACATCCAAATTGGAAAGGAAGAGGTAAAACTCTCTTTGCAATTGGCATATTATACATAGAAAACACTAAAGACTTCTAGAAACCAATCAAGTAAGTGAATACAATTAAGTTGCAGGATATAAAATCAATATACAAAAATCAGTTGTGTTTTTATATACTAATAACAAACTATCAGAAAAATAAATTAAAAAACTTATTCACAACTACATCCAATAGAACATCCAATAGAATAAAATACACAGAACTAAATTTGACCAAGTAGGTAGAAGACATTTATTTGGAAAAATATTCCATGCTTATGGATTAGAAGAATCAGTACTATTAAAATGTCCATAATACCCAAAGCCAGCTATAGATTCAGTGCAATCCCTATCAAAATCACAACAGCATTTTTTACAGATAGAGAACAGACAATCCTAAAATTTATATGAAACCACAAAAGGCCCAAAGTAGTATTAAAAAGAACAAAGCTGGAGGCATTATGCTTCCTGAGTACAAAGCTATAGTAATTAAAACAGTATGATTTTGGCATAAAACCAGACACATACATTAATGGAACAGAATAGAGAGCCCAGAAATAATCTCACACATATACTGTCAATTAACTTATGATGAAGGAGCCAAGAATATACAATGGAGAGAGAATAGTTGCTTGGATAAGTGGCATTGGGAAAACTGGCTATGTAAAAAGAATGAAGCTGGACCACATTAGAGAAGTAGGTAAGCTCCTTGACATTGGTCTTGATTTTTTTGATTTGACCCAAAAAGCAAAGGCAACACAAGCAAAGATACACAAGTGGAACTTCATCAAAGTTCTGTACAGCAAAGAAACCTTCAACAAATTGAAAAGGCAACCTACCAAATAGAACATATTTTCAAATTATTTATCTGATAAGTTACTATCAAGATATATAAAGAACCTATATAATTCAATAGCAAAAACAATCTGATTGATTAAAAAATGGGTGGAGAAACTGAATATGCATTTTTTCCAAAGAAGTCATACAGATGGTCAACAGGTACATGAGAAGGTGCTCAATATCACTAATCATCAGAAAAATGCAAATCCAAACTGCAACTAGGTATCACCTCACACAAGTTAGAATGATTGTTATAAGTAACAACTGTTGGCAAGGATGTAGAGAAAAGGAAACTGTCAGTGAAAATGTAAATTGGTACAGCTACTAGGGAAAACTGTATGGAGGTTCCTCAACAAGTTAAAAATACAGCTACCCGATGAGCTAGCAATTCTACTTCTGGGTATTTATCCAAAGGAAAGGAAAACAGTAACTCAAAAAGATAGCTGTAGTCCTGTGTTTACTGAAGTATTATTTTCAATAGCCAAGACATAGAAACAACCTAAATGTCCATTGATAATGGATAAAGAAAATGTGGTAAATACACACAATGGAATATTATTCAGCCATTGGAAAGGAAGAAATCCTGCCATTTGCAGCAACATGGATGGAACCTGAGGGCATTGTCTAGTGAGATAAGGCAAACACTAAATGACCTCACTTATATGTGGAATCTTTAAAAGGAAAACAAACTAAAACAGATTGATGTTGCCAGTATGAGGTGAAATGATCGAAAGGATCCAAAGGTATACAACCTTCCAGTTATAAGATAAATACTGAGGACGTACTGTATGACATGGTGACTATGGCTAAGAGTATTTTATTGTACATTTTCTTTAAAAGTGCTCATTAAAAGAAAAAAATTGTCACCATGTGAGGTGATGGATGTTAACTTATTGTGGGAATCATTTTGAAATATACATGCATGTCATATCATTATGTTGTACACCTAAAACTAACACAATATTATGTCAAGGATACTGCAATAAAAAAAAAACTTATAATTTCCTAGGACTCACTTTACTGTCCAGTGAATCTCCCAAAACCATCATGCACGAATCTCCTCTGTATTAGTAACTGACTAATTCTGCTCCATGTAACTTGAGTCTTTAATTTTGCCTTCTATGACGCTTGTATTTCCTTTCATAGGTTCTGCTACCTAATTTGGTAAATTTCTTTGGAAATGATCCCATTACCCGTAAGTATTTATAGGACTTAACAAACAGATCCGTATCAACAGCTAAGGGTGCCTCAAAATGAAATTCCACAAACCTTCATTATATTCCATTTCCACAGAAATCAGAGTACTGTCTTAAAATACTGGAATCCTTTTAGATTTAAATTGCTCTCTGTGGAGGATAGCAGTCTAATTTAAGGCAAATAGAAAGCACAATTTTCCATGCTATTAGATTGACCTCATTGATACATTCCTATTGCTGAACTCACCACAGCTATTGACTACTACGAGGTTCAGTAAGAGAAACGTCCTGAAGGATGTTTGACAAGCTAGAGGAAACTTCAGGTAAAGTTCACATGGAAGGCTAAAGTTCTAATGTTTCTCTGGGTTACTGATATTTCATCATTGTTTTCAGAAGTATGTATGCTCCAGAACTGCATCAAGGGCATTGGTGATGTGGGATGGCAACTTGGTTTGCAGTGAGAGGGGCTAGGTGGCTTTTCCTGGAGCTCTATGTCCAGAGAAAACACACTTTTACATTTCTTTGAAGTTTTAAGAGAGCCTCCTCTACCGCATCAAAAGTCCTTCAGCCGCCTCTTGGAACCATAGCTATTTCCTAAGGAGAGAAATGATTTAGACTTTTAAATTGTGTTTCTACCTGCCCTGCTAGAGAGTCTACCTTTACTTGCCAACTTCTGTGATCATCCTCTCTGTTTTACTCATTCCTTTTATATACACGGGGTGGTCCCATATTGCACAACACAGGTTTGTGATATCTGACCTCCATCTACTTACCATCTTCATTGTTGCCCTTGTTTAAGACATTAATTGTCTTGATTGCCAAGGGGGGTTGAAAAAACATCTGTAGTGTTTATAGAATTCTGCTTGTGATATCTTCAATAAGACTGTGTCAAATTAAGCAAAGTTTAAGTCAGGATAGAGAGTGAAAGCAAGAGGCAGAGATTATTTCCAGATGCTCCTATTTGCCACTGGGCCTTATTTTGTTTAAGCAGGGTTTAGGATATAGTTACAGTTTGACGGGGGGGGGAGCCTATTTGTTGAAACTAATTAGGAAGAGGGTCTGGGATCTCTACCCACATATTCCCTCTTGGCTCAGGACGATCCAGGTATAAAGGAGAAATTGGTAAGAGTCAATACGGAGAATCTTTCCTTCAACTAAATGACAGAAAGCAGTCAACTTCACATTGGAGAGAGACCTTACATGCTAAGTTACCAACTATTCAGAGAATAGAAAGGGATAAATACATTTTTCTACGCTACCCATATTTTGATCTTCCCAGCACATTCAGATTTCACCTTACTGATTATCTCTGTTATCCAGGCTTTCGGGACAAGAATTGTGGAGAGGGAAGTATCAAAATATGCATGGCTCATATGTGGAATCTAAAAAACAAAAACAAACAAACAAAAACAAAGCATAAATACAGGACAGAAATAGACTCATGGACAGAGAATACAGACTTGTGGTTACCAGGGGGGTAGAGGGTGGGAAGGGATAGACTGGGATTTCAAAATTGTAGAATAGATAAACAAGATTACACTGTATAGCACAGGGAAATATACACAAAATGTTATGATAAATCACAGAGAAAAAATGTGACAATGAGTGTGTATATGTCCATGAATGACTGAAAAATTGTGCTGAACACTGGAATTTGACACAACACTGTAAAATGATTATGAATCAATAAAAAATGTAAAAAAAATGCATGGCCAAGTTCAAGGAAAATTTACTTCAGATGGTTGTTTTTATGCTGCCATCTTGCAATTTATATCACTCTGGATTTCCATTATTATTGTGTATTTGATCTTCACCTGGTAACTTTTCATGATGACAACTAGTAATTTGGAGTCTAGCATGAACCCAGTAATAGTCTAAAAAGTACATAAGTGAATTTTGTTGCCCTACCTAGGCAAAAGATAGTGACTCAAGCTCTAAGACCGCTAAGCTAGCTTTTTAATTCAAGACTTAGTCTGCTTTTGCAATTCTTGTTGCAAGATGAAGACTGTAACCTTCCTTGGGACCATGGTTTCTTACAGTCAAACATGGAAGTTCCTTTGTCCCATGGAACCTTTAAAGTGCATGGCTGCAGTGGGAGAAAGGGAATGGAGGTTTATATATTGCAAAATTACCTCCAAATTTCTCAAGCCTTTCTGAAATTTACCGAAGAAGACTCTTATTTGCTATCCATTTAAATCTTGGTAAAAACAAGAATTATTTAAAAATGAATATAATCTCTTTTTTATTTGAGAAGACTAGAAAGTAGTGCCAGAGAATGGTGGGAGAAGAACAGCCCCACCAAAAACTGTTAGCTCTAGTCTTGACTGAAAGGTAAGAAGAGCTCAAGATGACTGCTCTGCAGGGAACACAAAGCTTAAAGTTTTATGGGATAGATTAAACCAGTTCAAAGTTCAAATTTGTTCTCAGAATTTTTCACTGCTTAGATTCTCTGAGGGTCTGAGTAAATTGAACTGCAGTTAATCACAAGACAGATGCAAGACTGGGGCTTCAGCTTAGCAGACAGTGGGTCAATTTGAGTTTGACAAGGTCTTGCCATAGTTAGTGGAAAATTATCAGTTCTTCTGCATCTTTCACAGTATAAATAAGCCAACAGTGCTAACCCAGCTTTGGATAAACATCATCCTCTAAAAGCAAAGATTTTAGTTAGCATTCCCTCACTTACTCTGGGATTCTGGAGTTCTGATATTTAAATATCATCCAAACTTTGAACACATCCTTTGCCCTATGATAAATTGTCACATCTTCAATGATTAAATGAGTAATGTGGCTGTCATGAAGGTGCTTTGAGCAGATGTGCCTTCAATACTTGCTGGTGGGGGGGGGAACACAGTTGGGCGGCAGGCCTATTACACAGCTTTGGCTTAATTAAAATAGCTTTCAGCCCTCCTGACCAGGGAACCTAACCACAGAAAACGGGAAGCTATGCAGTGCATCCAACAGCTCTACGTACAGTGGCACTTGAACAGGAAGCACAGTATGTGGCAGAACAAATGGACCTATCAGGCCCAGGAATTCAGTGCAGTCTTGCCTGATTTGGGGCCCCAGACAATAAGTTCCTACTGTCCTTCAAGACACAGCCACTCGTTCATAGCCTTACCTACTCCTGAGTTGAGTACCCATTCTCCAGTTCTGACCATCTGGTAAGCCTGATTGAGGCTTCCCATAAAGCCCATCCACAGCCTCAATTAGGCAGAGAACAAAGTCAGCAGTGCTATGCAGCTGTTCTCAGCGAGCAGCAACCCCATCCTCTCCCAACTCAGAGCTCAGGCAGTGGCCCTGCTCCCCAAGAGACTGTGATAGCAAGCCCCACATGCCCAAGGAGGTTACCAGCAGACACTCAGAAACCTGAACTAAATTGACTGGTGAAGATCTGTCGCTGCCAAAGCAAACCTGTAAAATCTGGAGGAGACTGCTTATTCAAATGTGCAGATACAAACATAAGGAATCAAGAATCACAATAAACATGGCTGACATGATACCACCAAAGGAAGCTAATAAACTCTAATAATAACTGACCCTAAAAAATAGAAATCTATCAACTATCAGACAAAAAATTTAGAATAATTCTATTTTAAAAGTTTAGTGAAATTTAAGAACACAACAAAATAATATATGAACAGAATGAAAAGTGTAACAAAGTAAAAACCATAAAAAAACCCCAAACAAATGCTGGAGCTGAAAAATACAATGACTAAAGTATTGAATAGGGAGTTTCAAAATCAGACTCAACAATGCATAAGGAAGAATCACTGACCTAGAAGACATTTGAAATTATCCACTCAGAGGAACAAGAAGTAAAAAGAATGAGAAAGAGTGAAACAGGCCTACAGGAGTTATTAGACACAACCAAAAGAAACCATATCCACATTCTGGAAATTCCAGAAGCAAAAGAGAAAAACGATGGGACAGAAAGTACCTTTAAAGCAATAATGTCTGAAAGTTTCCCAAATCAGGGGTGAGAAACGGACATCCAGATCCATAAAAGCCAAAAGACTGCAAATAGGACTACACAGAGGCATATTACAATTAAATTATCCAAAGTCAAAAGAGTTTTGAAAGCAGTAAGAGAAAAGAAAAATCATACACAAGAAGGAGAGAACCTGCCTAAGACTATTGATATATTTCTCAAAGGAAAATTTTCAGGCCAGGAGAAGATGGGATGATATATTCAAAATACTGAAAGAAGAAAAACTATCAACCAAGAAGTCTATACCCAGCAAAGCTGCCTTTCAGAAATGGAGTAGAAATTAAGACTTCCTAAAAAAAAAACAAAAACAGAGTCATTCACACCAGACCTGCCTTACAGGAAATGCTAAAGGGAGTTTTTTGAGTGGAATTAAAAGATGCTAATTAACACCCCCAAAATATAAAATGGAAACATAAAACTCACTGGTAATGATAAATATATAGTCAAAGTTACAGTCTGTAATACGGTAATGGTTGGGTGTAATTCGCTTACAACTCTAAAGTTTAAAAGGTAAAAACTACATACAATAATTATTATTAGTTATGCAATATTAAAATATATATAAATTGTACATCAATAACCTAAAATGTGACAGGGAAAAGTAAAATTATAAAGCTTAGGAATTCTATTGAAGTTAAGTTATCAGTTTAAAATAGAGTGTTATAATTTTGGTATTTTATATAAGCCTCATGGTTATCAGAAGGGAAAAAACCTATAGTAATTACATAAAAGAACATGATAAAGAAGTCAAAACATACTGATACTCAAAGACATCAAAACACAAAAGGTGAGTGGCCAAGATGGTGGAATAGGAAGGCCCTGAACTCACTTTCTCCTAGGTACACACAAAATTACAAATATTTACAGAGAAAATACTGATTGAATTTCTGAAGACTGTCAGAAAGTATTTTTAAATACCTAAAATATAAACAAGGAACTACAATACGACAGGAGGAGGGGCAGAGATGCAGTATAGTCAAGACCCCCACCCCCGAGTAGGAGACCCGCAAATGGGACCATAGTCACATTGCACAGGCCCTCCTCAGGGACCGAGTCTGAGCCCCACGCTGGGCTCCCCCTCCCGGGGGCCTGCACCAGGAGGGTGAGGCTCCACAATGCATGACTTAGAAGGTCAGCAGGGCTTTCACACAGGAGAGCAGGGGGGCTGTGTGGAAACAGACTCTGCTTTTAAAAGGGCACATATATCTCACTCTGTGAGATCCGGTACAGAGGCAGTAGTTTGAAAGGAGCCTGGATCTGACCCCCTTGCTGATCTTGGAGAGCCTGCCAAAGGGGCAGAAGGCAACTGGGGGCAGTCATTCTGGGGAGCTTGTTCTAACAGAAGAAACTCGTGCTGGAAAGTGCCATGTTGGAGTTCTCCCTCTAGCCTATTAGTGCCAGAGGCTTACCCTCCCACCACCTGGTTGGCACCAGTCCTGGGACTCCCCAGGCTGAGCAGCTGGCTGCATGGGGACCTAGGACTTGCAGCCAATAGCCCTGGACCTGGATCTGCTCACCAATGAGTCAGCAACAACCCTAGGACCCCTAGGCCATGTAGCCAGTCACTCTGGGACACAGCCCCAACCTCAAGAGGGCCAACAACAGCCCTCAGTTCCCGTAGGCCCTGCAGCCAGGTGTCCCCAGCACCACCAACCAGTGGGCTGGACCCAGACTTGGGACCCCCTGGGCCAGGCAGCCAGGACCCGGCCCCACCCACTAGAGAAATGCCTGAAGAAGGGGCCTTGCAGCCAACCGGACTGGGGGCCAGCCCTGCCTACCAGCACACCCACTGGAGTTGTCCCCACCACAACAGAAGGGCCCATACAGCCCACATATGGGGAACCTCTAGAGCATATAGCTCTGGTGACAATAGGGGAGTGTGCTGCTGGGCACTACAGGATGTTTCCTACATGAGGCCACTTCTCCAAGATTGAGAAACATAACTGACATAACACAGAGAAATAAAAACAGAATTAGGCAAAATGAGGCAACTGAGGAGATGCTTCAAAGAAAGGAACAACATAAAACTCCAGAAGAACTAAGTAAAGTGGAGATAAGCAATCTATCTACCCAATAAAGAGTTCAAGGTAATGATTATTAAGATGCTCAACAAACTCAGAAGAATGGATGAACACAGAGAGAAATTTAAGAGTTAGAAAATGTAAAAAACCAAACAGAGCTGAAGAATACAATTAACTGAAATTTACAAATATGCTAGAGGAATCAATAGTAGATTAGATGATGAAAAACAGGTCAGCAAACTGGAAGCAGAGAATTAGAAATCATCCAAGCTAAACAGAGAAATGAAAAAAGAATTTAAAATATATGAATAGCTTAAGATACCTTTTGGGTAATATGAAGCATACTAACATTCACTTTATAGTGGGCCAGAAAGAGAGAGGAAAAAGGGGCAGAGAACTTATCTGAAGAAATAATAGGTAAAACCTTTCCTAACCTTCCAGATGTAGGAAGCACAGGGAGTCCCAAACAAGATCAACTGGAAGAGATCCACACCAAGACATTTTGTAATTAAAATAGCAGAAATTAAAGATAAAGAGAATCTTAAAAGCAGCAAGAAAAAAACAAAAAAACCCAACTAGGTAAGTACAAGGAAACAGTGATGAGACTACCAGCTGACTTTCCAGCAGAAACTTTGCAGGCCAGAAGGGAACACCACAGTATATTTAAAGTGATGAAAGGGGGGAAAAAACCTAACCAATGATACTCCACCTGGTAATGCTATATTTATACATGAAGGAGAGAGAAGGAGTTTTTTACAGACAGGGCAAAAGCCAAGAGTGCAGCACCACTAAACCAGTTTTCCAAAAAAATGTTAAAAAGACTTCACTTATCAGAAAAGACCAAAACTAGAAATATGAAAATTACAAAAGGAAAATCCTCATTGCTGAAGGCAAATATACCATAAAGGTAGAAGATCCACCATTTATAAAGGCAGTAGGAAGGTTAAAAGACAAAAGCAGTAAAATCATCTATATCCAAAATACATAGTTAAGGGTACACAAAATAAAAAGATGTAAAATATGAAGTCAAAAACATTAACATGAGGGGGAAGTAAAAATGCAGGATTGTTAGTGTGTGTTTGAAATTAAGAGATCATCAACATCAAATAATCATATATATTATGTATTATATGTATTTAATACTAAAAATGCCATGAAAACTATTAAAATTAATAAGAAATTAATTTACAGTATACAAAAATTAAATACAGACATCTGTTGTGTTTCTATACACTAACAATGAGTGCTCAGAAAGAGAAATTAAGGAAACTGTTCCATGTACAATTGCATCAAAAAGAATAAAATACCTAGGAATATATCTAACTAAGGAGGTAAAAGACATGTACTCTGAAAACTGTAATACATTGATGAAAGAAGTTGAAGACTACATAAACAAATGGAAAGACAGAAACAAATGGAAATGTGCTCATGAGTTGGAAGAATCAACAATTGTTAAAATGCCAGACTCCCCAAGGCAGTCTGTAGACTCAGTGCAATCACTATCAAAATACCAATGGCATTTTTCACCGAACTAGAATGGAATAACTCTAAAATGTATAGAGAAATACAAAAGACCTTCATTAGCCAAAACAATCTTGAGAAAGAAGAACAAAGCTGGAGGTATCTTGCCCCTGATTTCAAATTGTCCCACAAAGCTACAATAATCAAAACTGTATTGCAGCACAAAAACAGACACATAGACCCATGGAACAAAATAGCCCAGAAATAAAGTCATGCTTATTTGGTCAATTAATGTATGACAAAGGAGGCAAGAATATACAATGGGGGAAAGGCAGTCTCTTCAATAAATGGTGTTGGGAAACTAAAGAGCTACATGCAAAACAACAACAACAAAACCTGGATTACTTTCTCATTCTACATACAAAAAAACTAAAAATGGATTAAACATTTAAATATAAGTCCTGAAACCATAAAACTACTAAAAGAAAACATAAGCACCATGCTCTTTGACATCAGTCTTAGCAATATATATATATAGCTATTTTTTTCCTTGTCCTCAGGCAAGGAAAGCAAAAGCAAAAGCAAAAGCAAAAATAAACAAATGGACTACATCAAACTAAAAAGATTTTGCATAATAAAGATACCTATCGACAAAATGAAAATGTAGTCTACTGAATTGGAGAAGATATTTGCAAATGACACATCTCCTAAAGGGCAAATATCTAAGCCATATAAGCAACTCTTTCCCATGACTCAGTAACAAAAACAAAACAAAACAAAAAAACCTGATTTTAAAATGGGCAAAGACCTTGAATAGATGTTTTTCAAAAGAAGACATACAAATGTCCAACAGACATGCTCAACATCACTAATTATCAGGGAAATGCAAATAAAGACCACAATAAGATATCCCCTCACACCTGCCAGAATGACTACCATCAAAAGGACAACAAATAACAAGTGTTGGTGAGGATGTGGAAAAAAGGGAACCCTAGTACACCGTTGGTTGGAATGTAGACTGGGATTGAAAACAGTATGGAGGTTCCTCAAAAAGTAAAATAGAACTACCATACAATCTAGCATTTCCACTTTTTTTTTCTGAAGAAAACAAAAATATGTATGCACCCCTATGTTTATTGCAGCATTATTTACAATAGCCAAGATATGGAAGCAATCTAAGTATGCATCAATGATAGGTGAATTGATGAATATTACTCAGCCATAAAAAATAATGAAATCTTGCAAATTGTGACTACATAAATGGACCTAGAGGAAATTATACTAAGTGAAATAAATCAGAGGAAGAAAATTCCATATGATTACACTTATATGTGGAATCTAAAAAACAAATGAACAAACATAATCAGAGACATACTCATAGATACAGAGAATAAACAGGGGTTGCCAATGGGAGCAGGTGGGGAATGACTGAAATAAGTGAGGGAGATTAAGAGGTACAAACCCAGTTACAAAATAAATGAATCATGGAGATGAACGTACAGATTGGGGAATATAGTCAATAACATTGCAATAACTTTGTGTGGTGGTAATTTTTGTAATGTATGGAAATATTGAATCACTATGTTGTACACCTGGAACACTGTGTTGTAAGTCAATTATACTTCCAAAAAAAAAAAAACCCCACAAAAGAGTCAGCAGAGTCTGAAACAAGGAAAAATGGATTTATGAAACAGCCAGAAAACAATGAACAGAATGGCAATAAGTCCTTACCTATCAATAATTATTTTAAATGTAAATTAATTTATCCAATCAAAAGACATAGAATAGCTGAATGGATAACAAGAAACTCACTTTAGCCTGAAAGACACACATAGACTGAGAGTGAAGGGATGGAAAAAGATATTTCAAGAAAATAGAATCCAAAAAAAAAAAAAAAGGAGGCATAGCTTTACCTTTATCTACTTTAGTTAAAATCTATTTTGTCTAATATAAGAGGCAAAGAAGGTCATTATATAATAAGGGGTCAATCCATCAAGAATATAAAACAATTTACAATGTTTATGTACCCAACATTGGAGCCCCCAAATATAAAAGGCAAAACAGAGCTAAATGGAGGGGAAAAAACAGCAATACAATAAATGTTGGGGACTTTAAAACCCCACTGTCAACAATGGGGATCACCAAGACAGAGAATAAGTAAACAACAGATTTGATCAACACTATATATCAAATGCACTCAACAGATATATAGAGAAAATCCTATCTGACAACAGAATACATTCTTTTGAAGTGCACATGGAATGCTTTTTTAGGATACTCACATATTAGTTCAAAAAGCAAGTCTTAGTAAACTCAAGAAGACTGAATATCAAGTAACTTCTCTGACCAAATGACATAGAACTAGAAATCAGTAACAAGAAGAAAACTGGAAAATTCACAAATATGTGAATATTTAAACAATACTTTCCTGAACAACCAATGGATCAGAGAAAAATTAAGGGGAAATAAAAATTATTTTGGGACAAACGAAAGTGTAAACACAACATACTAAAACTTGTGGAATGAAGTAAAAGCAATTCTAAGGGAGTTCATACTAATAAACATCTAAATCCAGAAACACAAAATTTCTGAAATAATCAACCTAACATTATGTCTCAAGAACTAGAAAAATAGCAAATTGAGCCCAACTGAATAGAAGGAAGGGTATAATAAATATTAGAGCAAGCATAAATGAAACAGAACAGGAAAACAATTTAAAAAAATTAGCAACACTGTTGATTGTCAAAAAGATACATAAAATTGACAAACTTTTACCTAGACTAACCAAGAAAAACGGAGAGGATCCAAATCAACAAAATTATACTTTACAGTTGATACCATAGAAATAAAATGTATCATAAGAGGATAGTATGAACAATTATACATCAACAAACTGGACAACCAAAAAAAAATTCTTAGAACATACAATCTTCCAAGACTAACTCAGAAAGAAATACGAAGTCTGAACAGATGAATTACTAGTAAGGAGATTGAATCAGTAATCAAAAATCTTCCAGCAAATAAAAACCAGGACCAGATAGCTTCACGGGTGAATTTTACTAAATATTTAAATAAGAATTAGTGCCAATCTTTTCCAAACTCTCCAAAAAAATTGAAGAGGAGGGAATATTCTCCAATTCATTTTATGAGGCCAGCATTACCATGATATTAAAGCCAGAGAAGGACACTACCAGAAAACTACAGACCAATATCCTTGATGTTTATAGATGAAAAAATTCTCAATAAAATACTAGCAAACTGAATTCAGTAGTACATTAAAAAGATCAGTCACCATGATCAAATGAAATTTATCCCTGGGATACAAGGATGGTTCAACATACACAAATCAACAATGTGATATATCAGCATTAATAGAATGAAAGATAAAAATCATATCATGACCTCAGTAACACAGAAAAAGCATTTGACAAAATTCCACATTTGTTCATGATAAAAACTCTTAATAAAATAGGTATAGAAGGAATGACCCTCAACATAATAAAGGCCATATATGACAAGCCCATAGCTAACATCACACTAACGGTCGAAGGTTGAAAGCTTTTCCTGTAAGATCAGGAACAAGAAAAGGGTTGCCCACTTTAGGAGTGCTTATTACTCCTATTCAACATAGTACTGAAAGACCTGGCCAGAAAAATTAGGCAAGAAACAGAAATGAAAGCCTTTAGAATTAGAAAGAAGAAGTACAATTACGTTTATTTGCAGATGACCTAAATTTCTATATAAAAAGATCCTAAACCTTGACCAAAATCTCTTATCTAATCAATACATTCAGTAAAGTTGCAGGATACAAAATTAACATTCAGAAATCAGTAGCATTCCTAGACACTAACAATGAATTATCTGAAAAATAAAATGATTCCATTTACAATAGTAACAAAAACAATTGAAATACAAAGGAATAAATTTAACTAAGGAGGTGAAAGATCTCTACACTGAAAACTATAAGACATTGATGAACAAGATCAAAGACACAAATTAATATAAAAGTATCCTGTGTTCATGGTTTAGAAGAATTAATATTGTCTATACTACTTAAAGCCATCTATAGATTCAATGCAATTCTTACCAAGATTCCAATGGCATTTTTTATAGAAGTAGAAAAAAACAATCCTAAAATGTATATAAAACCACAAAAAATCTTGAATAACCAAAACAATCCTGAGAAAAAAATTGTTCTCTCAAGCAAGAGGAATCACACTTTGTGATTTCAAACTCTATTGTAAAGCAATAGTAATCAAAACAGTATGTTACTGGTATAAAAAGAGACACATAGACAAATGGAACAGAACTGAGAGCCAAGGAATAACCCTATGCATATACAGTCAACTAAATATTGACAAGGGAGTCCAGAATACTCAATGGAGAAAAGATGGTCTCGTCCATAAATGGTGCTGGGAAAACTGGATATTCACATGTAGAAGAATGAAACTAGATACCTGTCTTACACCACTCACAAAAATTAACTTGAAATGGTTTAAAGACTTAAGACCAGAAATCACAAAACTCCTGGAAGAAAACATCTCCTTTAATGGATCTTGGATATGATATGTAAAGCACAAGCAAAATAAAAAATAAACAAGTCAAACTACAGCAAACTAAAAAGCTTTCTACACAGCAATGAAAATTAGCAACAAAATTTAAATACCTACAGAATAGGGGAAAAAATTGCAAACCATATATCTGACAAGAGGCTAATGTCCAAAATACATAAAGAGCTCATACAACTCAACAGCTAAAAACAGAAATAATCTGATTTTAAAATTGATAAAGAATCTGAATAGACATTTTTCCAAATGGCCAGCAGGTACATGAAAAATGTACTTCACTAATCATTAGGGAAATGCAAATCAAAGCCACAATGAGATAATATCTCACAACTGTTAGAATGGCTACCATCAAAAAGACAATAGATAACAAATGCTGGTGAGGAGGTGGAGAAGAGAGAACCCTTATCCACTGTTGGTGGGGTTGTATAGTTATTATGAAAAACATTGTGGAGGCTTCTCAAAACTGAAAATGGAACTACCATGTGATCCAGCAATTCCTCTTCTGGGTATATATCTGAAGGAAATGCAATTACTATGTCAAAGAGATATCTGCACCTGCATGTGCACACCAACCTTATTTACAATAGCTGGGGCACAAGAACTACCTAAGTGTCCATGAACAGATGAATGGATCAAGAAGATGTGGTATATATACATAATTTCATATTATTCAGCCATAAAAGGAGGAAATCATGCCATTTGCAACAACATAGATGGACTTTGAGGGCATTATGAAGTAAATCAGACAGAGAAAGACAAATATTGTATGACCTCACTTATATGTGGAATCTAAAACAAACAAACAAACAAACTCACTCATAGAAAAAGATCAGATTTGTGGTTACCAGAGGTGGCAGTAGAGGGAGAAGAGATTAGATGAAGTTGTCAAAAGTTGCAAACTTCCAGTTGTAAGATAAGTAAGTACAGGGACATAATGCAGGACATGATGGCAATAGTTAACACTACTGCAAGGTACACATGAAAGCCGTCAAGAAAATAAAGCTTGAGAGTTCTCATCACAAGGAAAAACATTTTTCTGTTTTGTATCTGTATGAGATGGTGGATGTTAAACTTGCAATAATTTCATGATATATGTAAGTCAGATCATTATGCCGTATACCTTAAACTTACACAATGCTTATGTCAATTATATCTCAGTAAAACCAAGGAAAATCTAAAATCTTGCAATAACTAAATGAATCAATATGTACTGATATGGAAGGAATTTTATAAATGACAAATTGTTCATTAGAAAAGGAAAAATCCAGGGCATAGAATAGTGTCTTTGTAAATGTAGTGTAGTTTCTCAGAAGTATAAACAAGAACCTGTTAACAGTCGTTGCTTTTGTGGAGGTGACTTGGAGAGACATTTAAATTTTACTATGTATCATTTTTGTTCTGTTTATACTCTTTACTAAGTGCATTTGTTACTTTATTTTTTCAAGAAAACTAATATGGGAAAACTGCACTTTAAAATAAAGCATGTTTGCCCAAAGGATAAATAAATAAAAACTGGCAAGGAATATTACAGATTCTCACATTCAGTTCCACCATAGCTTATCCCCAGGAGGCTTGTCTGAGCCAAAGGGTTATAAACCCATGTCCCAAATGGCTACAGCAAGGAACAGTCAGTTTAGCAGGCCAAGGTCTCATGAGTATTAAGACCTACACTGTCAAGAACAGAGAAGTAAACCCCTAGTCACAGTGGGTACTTTGGAACTCCACTGTCTAAAGACACCTTCTTACGTGTCTAGAAAGAACAGTGTGACCCAGACTTATTTCAATATTCATTTCCATTGCCGCTGCACATCCCAGAGAAGCTGTGCAGTAGAAGAGTTAGTGAAAGTGAGCGGTCTGTCATAATATCCGCTTGCCCAGTCTGTGCAGATAGTTAACCCTTATCACTTTCCTTTTGACAGCTCTAGGCTGTCTTCCAACTGACAGACTGGCTTTAGGGATTCCTGCCCTCTCAGTTTAGCAGTGCTTTACCAAATTATGCATGCATAACACCATTGCTGGAGCTCCACGTTTATTCCCTTTATTTCCTTTTCTTCTCTGTTTGCTATGGCTAGGACTTCCAGAACTATGTTCAATAAAAGTGGCAAGAGTGGGCATCCTTGTCATGTTCCTGATCATAAGAGGAAATGCTTGCATCTTTTCCCCAGTAAGTATGATGGTAGCTGTGGGTTTGTCATATATGGCCTTTATTATGTTGAGGTATGTTCCCTCTCTGCCCGCTTTCTGGAGAGTTTTTATCATAAATGGATGTTGAATTTTATCAAAAGCTTTTTCTGCGTCTATTGAGATGATCATATGGTTTTTATTCTTCAGTTTGTTAATGTGGTACATCACACTGATTGATTTGTAGATATTGAAAAATCCTTGCATTTCTGGGATAAATCCCACTTGGTCATGGTGTATGATCCTTTGAATGCATTGTTGGAGTAGATTTGCTAGTATTTTGTTGAGGATTTTTGTATCTATATTCATAAGTGATGTTGGCCTATAATTTTCTTTCTTTGTGATATCTTTGTCTGGTTTTTGTTATCAGGGTGATGGTGATCTCAAAAAATGAGTTCAGAAGTGTCCCCCTCCTATACAATTTTTTGGAACAGTTTCTGAAGGATAGATGTTAACCCTTCTCTAAATGTTTGGTAGAATTTGCCTGTGAAGCCATCAGGTCCTAGACTTGTTTTTTGGGGAGTTTTAAAATTACTGATTCAATTTCAGTACTGATAATTAGTCTATTCATACTTCTGTTTTCTTCCTGATTCAGTCTTAGCAAACTGTACCTTTCTAAGAAATTGTCCATTTCTTCTAGGCTTTCCTTTTTGTTGGTGCTGTTTGCGGATGACATAATACTATACATAGAAAATCCTAAAGAAGCAATCAGAAAACTACTAGAGCTCATCAATGCTTTTGCTAAAGTTGCAGGATACAAAATTAATATACAGAAATCAGTTGTGTTTCTATACATTAACAATGAAATTACAGAAAAAGAAATTAAGGAAACAATCCCATTTACCATCACACCAAAAGGAATAAAATACCTAGGAATACACGTACACAAGGAGGCAAAGGACCTGTACTCTGAAAACTATAAAACACTGATGAAGGAAACTGAGTATGACACAAACAGATGGAAAGGTATATCGTGTTCTTGGATCAGAAGAATCAATATGGTTAAAATGGCCATACTGCCCAAGGCAATATACAGATTCAATAAAATCCCTACGAAATTACCAATAGCATTTTTCAGACTGGAACAAAAAATTTTTTTAATTTGTATGGAAACACAAAAGACCGTTAATAGCCAAACCAGTTTTGAAAAAGGAGAACAGAGCTGGGGGAAGTCACAGCCCCTGACTTCAGACTATACTGCAAAGCTACAGTAATCAAAATAGTATGGTTCTGGCACAAAAACAGACACACAGATCAATGGAACAGGCTATAAAGTCCAGAAATAAACCCACACACTATGGTCAATTAATCTATGACTAAGGAGGCAAGAATATACAGTGGAGAAAAGACAGTCTCTTCAACAAGTGGTGCTGGGAAAACTGAGCAATTAACTACCTGTGAAAGACTGAAATTAGAACATTCTCTAACACCATATACAAAAAATAAACTCAAAATGGATTAAAGACCTAAATGTAAGACCAGATACTATAAAATTCCTAGAGGAAAATATAGACAGAACACTTTGACATAACTCACAGCAATATTTTTTTCGAACCAGCTCCTAGTGTAATGGAAATAAACGTAAAAATAAACAATGGAATTTAATTAAACTTAAAACCTTTTGCACAGCTAAAGATACCATCAACAAAATGAAAAGACAACCTACAGAATGGAAGAAAATATTTGCAAATGATGTGACTGACAAAGGACTAACTTAAAAAATATACAAATAGCTCATATAGCTTAATATAAAACAAAGCAACCCAATCAAAAACATGGGCAGAAGACCTAAACAGATCTCTCTCCAAAGACATCCAGATGGCCAACAAGCACATGAAAAGATGCTCAACATTGCTAACTGTTAGACATATTCAAAAATCAAAACTACAATGAGATACCACCTCACACCAGTCAGAATGGCCATCATTAAAAAAGTCTACAAATGATAAATGCTGGAGAGGATGTGGAGAAAAAGAAACCCTCCTACATTGTTGGTGGGAATGTAAATTGGTGCAGCCACTATGGGGGACAGCATGGAGGTTCCTTAAAAAACTAAACTTAGACTTGTGATCCAGCAATCCGACTCCTGAGCATATATCCAGTGGAAAAGATAATTTGAAAAGACACATGCACCCCACTGTTCACAGTAGCACTACTGACAATAGCCAAGACATGGAAACAACCCAAATGCCCATCAACTGCTGACTGGATAAAGAAGATGTGGTGTATGTACATATATATATATATTGAATATATATATCTAATATATATATATATTGAATACTGCTCAGCCATAGAAAAGAATAAAATAATGCCATTTGCTGCAACATGGATGGACCTGGAGATTGTCATTCTAAGTTCAGTAAGCCAAAAAGAGAGAGAAAAACACCATATGATATTGCTTATGCGTGGAATCTAAAAAAAAAAAAAGTTAACTTATCTTAAACAGACTCACAGACACAGAGAACAAACTTATGGTTACCAGGGAGTAAAGTGGGTGGGAAGGGATAAATTAGGCATTTGAAATTTGCACCTCTTGGGAAGTGATGGAAATGTCAGCTATCTTGATTGTGGTGGTGGTGTTTTCATTGGTGTATACATCTATCAAAATTCATCAAGTTGTCCATCTGAAACATGTATAGTTTCCTGTACAGGGATCACATGACAATAAAGGTGTTAAAATATATCTTTTAAAAAGTATCTGAGCTAGTTTCCCTTGATCTACTTGCACCTTACTCAATCTTTGCTTGTTATTTGGAGATTGATTTAATGGTAGATACTGACCTGCTCTAGCCTTTTCAGTTTAACTCTAATACACTGGTTTAGGCACATGACGCTACTTTATTTTGCCGTCCATGGCTTGAACTCAGTGCCTGGGCTGTATCACTGGCAGCGGAACATCGGCTCTTAGTTTCCTTCTCTAATAGCCTCTGGACTGTTAATGGCCTTAGAAACGGCACTAACGACTCTCCTCAAATCACTGTTTTTTATAAAGGTGCAGACATCTGAACATCTAGTTCCTTGTTTAGCTATCCTTCTCCTGAAAGATGGAGCAGATGGAAATCTGTTCTCCAGTAGCTACAGAATTACTGTAGAGACTGTGATTGTGTTTCTAGTTTCTGTTGCTGGCAAAATAAAAAACAAATTCAGTACAATTAGTAGGAGTGAGCAGACTATGGATCTCAGTTTCATTTTGTCAGGATGAAGCTGGGGACTATAGATTTTCCGTGATTTTGGCAACACTCATAAGGTGAATCAGCATAAAATGTACCTTATGTCTCCAAGATCAATGATAGAAACCTAAGAACTGAGGGAAGAAGCATCCAAAGTTTTACGCTTAGGATTTCATTGCTCAACTTAACAAACTTGCAGGACACTGCCTGCTAGAAAAATGCAGAAACTTGCTTGCTTTTCCTGATAAACTGGCACAAGTGAGTCAGGAAGATACACACTGGTATCTTGCAATGTCCCATCTGAATTCTTAAAGCAGTAATGATAGGAAATGTTCAGTACCAGTTGCTCTTTTCTCTACAGTGACATTTCCAAAAACTTGATGAAGGACCATGAGGGCTCCATCTGGACTCTCAGTCTAGTGTGGGTGAACATACCTCTGACCCAGGAGGGGTCCTTACCATCTATCATTTTTAACCTGTCTCTGTGTCTTGTGGAATTGTAGCTAAACTTCAGATCTTCTCTTCAATCTGGTGTGAAATTCCACTATTTTATTACTCCAGAGCTTGGCAGAATACCCTTAAAGTAATCTGGCATGGATGCCTAAGGGAGGCAGCTTGATTGAGTTGAAAGGAACATCCCTCTGCTTAAACTCTAGCTCCATCAAGGGCTGAAGTTCTACCTGAGTCTCTCAGAATCATACAGTTTGTGGTCAGTTAGAATGTCCCCTTGCCCTGAGACAAGATAGGAAACTTGGAACCTGTTTATGTCACCTGGGTACTTGCCATTAGAAAATGTCATAGACCATTGGGGACCTCACTATCTGTGCAGCAATGAGAAGAGAATGGACCCCCGTCAGAACCAGGATGACTTTCTGAATTATATCTTCCACCTGTCGTGCTTCAACTTGAGCCAGGCAGAGCAAGAACTAGGAAGGAAGCCCATATTGCTGATATGGTTGAATCAGCTATTGTTCAGTCTGTCTTTACCAAGAACACCAGCCTTTTAAAGTTGAGGAAAATCCCCTCACCTTTGCCATCACCTACCTGATATTTTGTCTGGGTCCAGTGGCTTGAGAGAAAAGGAGTAAGTTTCCCTCCCATCCTGACATTCAAAGTCTTATGAAGTGAGCAGTCTCATGCACTGTTGTGTCAGAATCTGAGTACACGTGTAATACATATGGCTCACATGTGATATATGGTCTAGAGGGAGTTCTCCAAGCAAGTGGCTGAGGAGAAGGAGAGCTCACCCTTCTCCACACATATGCCTCTTTCTGCCCTCTCGCAGAGAAGTTCTGTGACAGTTCATTCACCCCAGGACACCAGGCATAGGCCAAGGAATCATCAGAGCAGGTGATACAAATTTTGCTGAGATTTGAAGAGATTTACTGGCCACTCTCTGCACCTCTGGAGGAAATCTATCCAGAACAAGGAGTCAATATGGCTTCATGGCACTGACGTCTGCAATAACTCCATTCCCCTCTCCCCTCTTGTCTTCTAAGGCTGGTTCAGGAGCTGCAGGCATTTCTAATACCATATTCAGAAAATAGGTACCTCATTTGTTCTCTTGATGTTGGGAAAAAGTATCAAAATTGGAGGTCAGAGGGTTTTATGTAGTATTCAAATATGTACTGAAAAACCCCTGTTTAGAATGCAGTTGTCATCTCCTTTCCCTCATGTCCAGACTATCAGATATTAGCATGTGTTGCCATACTTGCACAGAATATGTTATAATTACAAAGATCTCTGAAGCAAGACAAATCAGCTATTTGTCAAATGAATCACCTGGCGAGTCTGAGCTTCTCTTCCTCTAGTTATTGCAACTGTTACAGAATTAGATACCTGCTATATTATAGAAAGTGAATGTCTATAGAGCCTAGCTCAGAACTTGGTGTATGGCATTTACTCAATAGCGTAGTGCTGAGTTACACTCTAGAGAGAAAGAATATGCTAATTAGGCTACATTGAATGAAGCTTATACTCTCCTATTAGCTGGGGTGACTTAGGCCTTTGGGGAAAGCAGGAAGATTTGGGAATCCAGATATTGCCATTGTAAGTTTTGCTGTTACTGTTAGAGTTCCAAGTTCAATCATGATCAGGAGAACCTTAGATACCCTGTAGGTTGTGGCTTATCTCTTTAGATCACATTTGTAAATGCTTCGAGGATAAACCCGAGATACTTTGCCTAAGAGGTTATTCTTGCGGCCATCAATATGCACTGGCCTGTAGATAGACAAACTTGGGTCTTATTGTAGATTTAGACACTATGCTTTAAAGTAAACGCTTCAGTTGCTGTATGGATTATACAAGTAAACTGCATTATGTTTGCTTAAGCTCTTTATACTTAACATATCAATCCTTGCAATAGTCTCTTTTGATAAGTGTTTGGATATTTGCTGCTATTATTGTTGTATAGGTACTTGGGGCCTCAAATATCCTCCTCTGTCCACCTGGGGGCTCTGTTCTCAGTTTGAAGCGTTAAGGCTTCATCCACAAACAGATCTGATCTTGCTCAAGGGATTTTACAAAGCAAAAAACATGCATCTAAGATTCTAAGGTCTCTTCTAAAACATTACATTCTTTTCTTCTGTCAGTTCCTTCCTCACTTTGCTCCTTTCCACCCAGTTATTTACAATAAAATTTTTAGGTTGCATCACACTGATACAATAGCACAAGCACTACGGGCCTCTGTTGACTGCAGTTAGCTGAGCCAACTGGATAGTATAATCCTATTTTGGCGGGACAAGAGAAGATACAGCATTCACTGTGCCACAGTCCATTATGTAGCAGACATGGAGATGCAGCAACCAGATCCCTCTTCAAAATAAAACTTTCTGCCAGCTACAGGGACGGAGGGGGATCCAGACAGCCTCCAATAGTCAACTCCTTCAGGTTCTACCTTAGCTGCTGAGAGCCACCTCCCCCAAGCTCATGCCCTTCTTGGGGAAGCCCAGAGCTGATGACTGAGTAGGGCACAGCCATTCTGGCCCAGTGAGGGACACATCTGATCGGCAATACTTTCTTGAGATCTCTATCACCAGGTAGGTTGAGGCTTTGTTGCACCTGCCTTGCAATAAATGTTTTCCCTCTGCCCAATCCTGTTTCTAATCCTTTCTTTCACAGATGTCAACCTTTAATAAATATCACATACCCTAAACTTCATTTTAGCATTTACTTTTGGAGAGTCTAACTTGTGAAATCATTTATTCTATATTCTTCTACCTGACCTCAGGGGCAGTGTCAGGGTAAATAAGTAGTGTTTTTTTTTAATCTCCACCTTTCCATAACCCTTTTTACCTTTCATATTGTTCCCTATCAGCAAACCTCCAATCTAGAATTTACCAATTATGATCCAAATTAACAACAATGTCTTTTGATGATAAAGGTTAACTTTCTCCTTGATAAAATGGAGATGCCACCTTCCAATGCATTATTAAAATGATAAAAAGATACAATGATGAAGTCAAAGAAGAAATCTATGGAATGCAGCAAAAGCAGTCCTAAGAGGGAAGCTCATAATAACAGGCCTTCCTCAAAAAAGAACAATCTCAAATAAACAACCTAACCTACCACCTAAAAGAATTAAAAAAAGAAGAACAAACAAAACCTAAAGTCAGCAGAAGAAAAGAAATAATAAAGATCAGGGAGGAAATAAGTAGAGATTAAAACAAAAATAGAAAAAAATCAAAACAAGAGTCGGTTTTTTGAAAGAGTAAACAAAATTGACAAACCTCTGGCCAGGCTCACCAAGAAGAA
Organism: Vicugna pacos; assembly: GCF_048564905.1. Classification (NCBI taxonomy): domain Eukaryota; kingdom Metazoa; phylum Chordata; class Mammalia; order Artiodactyla; family Camelidae; genus Vicugna; species Vicugna pacos. The sequence continues at coordinate 19,405,068 of NC_132992.1, read as the reverse complement.
GAGAGAGAGGACACAAATAAAATAAGAAATGAAAATGGAGAGATTACAACCAACACTACAGAAATATGATAAAATCGTAAGAGAATACTGTGAACAACTATATGGCGATAAACTGTACAACTTAGAAGAAATGGACAAGTTTCTAGAAACATACAGTCCACCAAAACTGAGTCAAGAAGAAACAGATCATTTGAACAGACCAGTCACTATAAGTGAAATCAAATCAGCAATAAAAAACCTCCCTGCAAACAAAAGTCCAGGACCAGATGGCTTCACAGGGAATTCTATCAAACATACAAAGAAGAACTCATACCAGTCCTTCTCAAACTCTTCCAAAAGATTGAAGAGGAGGGAATACTCCCAAACTCATTCTATGAAGCCACTGTCACCCTGATACCAAACCTAGACAAAGACACTACCAAAAAAGAAAGCTATAGGCCAATATCATTGATGACCATAGATGTAAAAATCCTCAACAAAATACTAGCAAACAGAATCCAACAACACATAAAAAAGATCATACACCACGATCATGTTGGATTCATCCCAGGGACACAAGGATAGTTCAACATACACAAATGAACCAACATGATACACCACATCAACAAGAGAAAGGATAAAAATCACATGATCATCTCAATAGATGCAGAAAAAGCATTTGATAAAATCCAACACCCATTTATGGGTACAGAGGGAACATACTGCAACTTAATAAAAGCTATTTATGACAAACCTACAGCCAGCATAATACTCAATGGTGAATAGTTAAAAGCGTTTCTGCTAAAATCCAGAACAAGACAAGGATGCCCACTCTCACCACTTCTATTCAATATAGTATTGGAAGTCCTAGCCACAGCTATTAAACAGGAGAAAAAAATAAAAGGGATCCAAATTAGAAATGAAGAGGTAAAATTGTCACTATATGCAGATGACATGATAACATATAGAAAACTCTAAAGGCTCAACACAAAAACTACTAGGGCTTATCAAAGAATTCCACAAGGTAGCAAGATACAAGGTTAACATACAGAAATCAGTTCCATTTCTTTACACTAACAATGAAATATCAGAAAAGGAAAGTAAAGAAACAATCCCTTTTAAAATTACATCCAAAAAAATTAAGTACTTAGGAATAAATCTGACCAAGGAAGTGAAAGACTTATATGTAGAGAACTACAAAACATTGATTAAGGAAATTAAAGACGACTTAAAGAAATGGAAAGATATCCCATGATCTTGGATTGGAAGAATTAATATTGTTAAAATGGCCATACTACCCAAAGCAGTCTACAGATTTAATGTGATCCCCATCAAATTACCCAGGACATATTTCACAGAACTAGAACAAATAATCCTAAAATTTATATGGAATCACAAAAGACCCAGAATTGCCAAAGCATTACTGAAGAAAAAGAATGAAGCTGTAGGAATGACCCACCCAGACTTCAGACAATACTACAGAGCTACAGTAATCAAAACAGCATGGTACTGGTACAAAAACAGACATACGGATCAATGGAACAGAATAGAGAGCCCAGAAATAAACCCACAAACTTTTGGTCAATTAATCTTTGACAAAGGAGGCAAGAACATACAATGGAGTAAAGACAGTCTCTTTAACAAATGATGTTGGCTTAACTGGACAGCTGCATGTAAATTAATGAATTTAGAATACTCCCTCACACCATAGACACAAATAAACTCAAAATGGCTTAAAGACTTAAACATAAGACAAGACACTATAAACCTCTTAGAAGAAAACATAGGCAAAACATTATCTGACATAAATCTCAGCAATGCTCTCCTAGGGCAATCTACCCAAGCAATAGAAATAAAAGCAAAGATAAACAAATGGGACCTAATTAAACTTACAAGCTTTTGCACAGCAAAGGAAATCATAAGCAAAACAAAAAGACAACCTACGGAATGGGAGAAAATATTTGCAAAAGATGAGCTTGGCAAGGGCTTAATCTCCAGAATATATAAACAGCTCATGTAACTTACTAAGAAAAAAACAAACCCTTCAATTAAAAAATGCACAGAAGACCTAAACAAGCAATTCTCCAGTGAAGACATACAAATGGCCAGTAGGCACATGAAAAAATGCTCAATATCACTAATTATCAGAAATGCAAATCAAAACTACAATGAGGTATCACCTCACACCAGTCAGAATGGCCAGCATTCAGAAGTACACAATGTGGAGAGGCTGTGCAGAAACGGGAGCCCTCCTACACTGATGGTGGGAGTGTAGTTTGGTGCAGCCATTATGTAAAACAGTATGGAGATTCTTCAGAAGACTAAAAATAGACTTCCCATATTATCCAGCAGTTCCTCTCCTGAGCATATATCCAGAGGGAACATTAATTCAAAAAGATACATGCACCCCAATGTATTCATAGAAGCACTACTATTTACAATAGCAAGACATTAAAAAAACTAAATGTCCATTGACAGATGACCGGATAAAGAAGTTGTGGTATATTTATAAAATGGAATACTACCCAGCCATAAAAAACAAAATAATGACATTTGCAGCAACAGGATGGACCTAGAGAATGTCATTCTAAGTGAAGTAAGCCAGAAATAGAAAGAAAAATACCATATATTACTTATTTGTGAAATCTTAAAAAAAAGACAAATGAACTTATTTACAAAACAGAAAGAGACAGACAGAAAACAAACTTATGGTTACTGGGGTGGGGAAGGAGATGGGAAGGGATAAACTGGGAGTTCAAGATTTGCAGATACTAATATATATAAAATACATAAACAACAAGTTTATACTGTATAGCACAGGGAACTATATTCAATATCTTATAGTAACTTCTGGTGAAAAAATATGAAAATGAATATATGTATGTCCCTATATGACTGAAGTAATGTACTGTACACCAGAAATTGACACTACATTGTAAACTGACCATACTTCAATAAAAATATTTTAAAAAACTGTGAACTGCTAAAAGAAAAAAATGATAAAAAGACAATTTTAAAGAATATGTAGTGTGGTATGTGGCAAACAGGTCTTTAGTCACCATTAGATTTAATCTTGTAGATCTAGTGGTCTGAGGTGCCTTTGGCATAACCACATTTGGATGGCATGTGAGAAGTACTTAATGTTAGAACTGAATCCCCAGAAATGACTTCAACCAGAATATTACTCCCCAAAGAATGAGATATTGTCAGGCAGGTGCAGGGACAGAAAGAGAATCTACATGTTGGTTTGTATGAATCCTGATTCTTTGTTGGTTAATCAGGTCTGTACAGATGGTGTAGACGCTGGCTCAAATGCTGAGGCAGTATTCAAGTTGCATATATCTAATTTGGATGAGTTTATTGTATTGTTAACTTCTCTAAGCCCTAGAGATCTAAGTAATCCAAATATGGTGTTACATAATTTCAAAAATCATCTTTAACTAGCTTATCTGTTCACTACTTTATGATACCTGCCAATCAGATATATAAGGAAAAACCTCTTACAGCAAGATAACCAGAGGTAATTTAAAATTTTCACATAAAAAATTTTTTGCAGCCCAATTAGCATACAATTCCTCCCTCTCCAGCCAAATCAGTTTCTTCCACTGCGAACAGACTTAACTTCTTAATATACTGTTTCCTCTGCTACCATCATAGCTACTGATCAGCAGCCAAGATATGATATGGACAGGGCTCAAAAATGAGCTTCAGCAAGCCAAACAGAAGCACGAGACCAGATGTGGAAGCACTCCTTGAGCTGAATTTGGCTATTAACATAACAGATTTTCTATTTAACTTACTCTTAACACAGAGCTTTGAGATACTATTCAGGACAAACTCATCCAAATAGAATTTCATGGCCTCCTCCCTGCTGTTTCCTTCTTCAAGGCTATTCACACTCTTCATCAGACTCTTATTTGGTGGGTTCCCAACCCATATGGTGATTAACTATCGTACAAAGCACATTAGGTCTTCAAGTGCGGCCAAGACTAGTTGGAGCCACATAGAATTACAGATACAGCTTCCAAGGTGTATTCCAACAGTTCACATTAAATAACCCCAGACTAGGGTGCCTAAGAAGAGAAAAATACCCTCAGCCCTAGCAGAAGTGAGTATTTTTTTTTTTTTTTGGTGTAAAAATGTCAAGCAGAAGGGCAAACTTGTTTGGTAGAATTTGCTTTGCCTTTAGGACTAAATACAGTCGGTCTTTTTTCTTCTCAGAGCTACGATTTCTATAAGGAAATTAACTAAAGTACTTACTAGAGGACTGAAGAAAAAAGTATTTGAGGAGTGTGACAAGGCAGGAAAATTGAATGAAATACAGATGTATTGCTCTGAAATTAGTGATTATTCCAGTGTGGCCAATGCCTTGTCTGATACTGTTAAGAGCGGGCAGATAGCTAGATATGAGCAGAGAAAGGGGGACACAGACCAAACGGCAGGAATTGGGCACAAAGGAGGGGCACAGGCCAAATGCAGGAAACCATACATTTTGTAAGCACCTGGGGCCCCTGGGCAGAGAAAGAAAAGCAGGAACCTCTGGGCTGATAAGGGGTCACACCTTTTGAGGTGATGAGTGGCCTGGAGAGGAACAAAGAAAGGTGAGAAAAGGCAGGAATTTCCAGTGTCTGAATGTAACCTTTTGCTCATTATGCCCTCATTTCAATAAAATTAGCCTTGCAGATAAAAAGTACCCATCATGCACCGACGCCATGACACTTCTGGATCCAGCCTAAGTAAGGACAAAAGCCCCTCCTTGCTTCGAGAAGGTGGAGTTGAGATGAAAATCAGGGAATATGCTCCCCAACCCTTCCCTTCCTAATGAATATTCTGCCCATTAATTTTTATACTCTACATAACCAACTTGCTAAAAAAAAACTCGGTAGCTGATCACCTGGGCCTGCCCGCTCTCCCCTTGAGAGCGTACTATCCATCCCTTAATAAATCCTCACTTTACTTTCTTAACCTCTGCGTCTCGTCTCTGAATTCTTTCTGGGACGGGACAAGAACCTGGACACCAGCTACATCTACTGGCAGCATCTGTGGTGAGCCAGCCAGGAGATCAGGAGATTTGGTAAGCCAAGGCCTCTCGCCTCCCTTGAGCTTGAGAGGCACTAACCAAGTCTCTCTCTCTCACTTTCCTATCATCTGTAACCTCTTCAGACCTACTGCCACAAAAATGTGGACAGGAATTGAGCACGTAAAAGCCTCTAGGGCGCTCGCCACTAAAAGTCTCTCCTGTGAGAGTGAGGGGATCGTGGAACAGACTAAAGGGCTGATAGTTCTGCCCACCCACCGCAAGACAATCCGCAACCCCCCCCCCCCCGTTCTCTAGGCGCACAGTTAAGAGCACAGCACTGACCCCTCCCTTGTAGGCTACTGTTGCCCCACCTATGCCTAACTATCCTTGTCTTCTCTCCCCACCTCTATGTCACTTCACTTTCATGTCTTACTCTGCAGAAAGGGGTGGTGGGAGGAGGAATTTACCAAGCACTTCCCAAACCTTGCCGCTAGGTTTTTATTTCTCATTGTCACATATGCACAGGGCTTGTTAAGGAAAGTTCCCAGCAACTCACAGGCAGCTAAGGACGCAAGCAAGCTATAGGATATTTGCCCTCTAAGTTTGTAAAATAAATACATCCTTAAATAGACTGTAAGGGAGTGCACACTAGTGGCTGAGGCCACCGCGGCTGCAGTCCCTGTGGGACCTCCCTCCCGCCACAAGCGCTCTATGGACTGTACCTCCAGTGTTGGTAGGGGACAGTCCCTCACCACGCAGTGGGGTTGGAGCCATCATTCGCTGCCTGCCACAGCGCAGTGTCCCAGGGTCTGACAGATCCCTTCCATGGTACACCCCAGGTCTGGGGTCTGCGCCCGCCGTGTCCCCGCCTTGTGCTTGAGGCGGGGCGGGACTGCAGCGCCAGAGCCATACACTTGGCTGCACCCCACTGACACTGTGCTTGGCACTTGCCCCCCCGGGGGCCGCACAGAAAAAAAAATCCTCCCTGGGGCACTGGGCCCTCTGTTTCCCCTCAGTACAGGCATGATGCTTCCACCTTGCACTGCCATACCCCCTCCTCCCATGCACAGCCCCGCACCCACGGGACTGAGTGCATGTGGGAGGGGGAAGGGGGGGATAAAGCACTGAGATCTGGGGCATCACACACAAAAGAAAGAGATTATCCCACATATATCTAGGCCTTCAGGAAGGTCACCATCCCAGGTTCTGCACACAGGATGGGACACAGTGAGCTCACAGGATGCTATGACAAGCATGGCACACTGCCATGTTGGGGGCTGCTACCCCGACACTGGCCAGGGTTGGCAGGACTAGGTGGACAGGGACGCATGGAACCAGTCCTATCTTACGGAGTCCCCACGGGACCTCCTAACATTAATACTCCTTTTCTGTTACAGGAGCACTCTCTCCCTGAAGGACCATGGGAAACACCTCTTCCATCCCCAAGGACTCACCTCTCAGGTGCATTCTGAGTCACTGGGGCCAATTTTCTCTAGAATATTTAAAACAGAAAAAGCACATTTTCTTTTGTAACACAGCCTGGCCCCAATATAACTCAAGGACGATGAGGCTTGGCCAGGAAATGGAAGCCTCAACTATAGTACTATCCTACAGTTAGATACTTTTTGGAAAATACAGGGAAAGTGGATGGAAGTTCCTTACGTTCAGGCTTTCATGGTCTTAAGAGAGAATCCAGAGCTATGCAAGTCCTATGTAAGGGAACCTTGTGGGCTGGGACCCATTCAGGCTACACAAGAGTCCCCTGTAATAGCAACTCTGGAGGAGCACAAGCCCCAGACAGAAGATCCAAGCCCAGATACCCTTTCACCATCTTCAGCCCCTCCTCCACCCCGGAAGACTCTTTACCCTTCCACAGCAGAAGAGCCGCCAGAACTTCTTTGCTCCCTCTGGGTAGCAGTAGGCGGGCCTCAGGGAATTACTGGAGTCCACACCCCATTTTCTTTGTCTGACCTCAACCAGTGTCACACTTGCTTGGGCTGATTCTCAGAAGACCCCAGTCAGTTCACTGAAGAATTCCAGGCACTGACTCTCTCCTTTGATTTTACATGGAAGGACCTAAATATTGTCTTTTCCCACTGCTGCACCTTTTGAGGAAAAGACCTGTATTTGGGCACAGGCTCAAACACATGCTGACGGATTACCCATCACCCAACATCATCAATACCCTGTAGGCATGACAGCAGTGTCTCTAACTGATCCCAACTGGGACTATCAGCCAGGCCAGCCTGGCATCACCAGAAGGGACCACATGGTCCTTTGCCTTATTGAGGGGATGAAACGGTGCATAATTAAACCTGTTAACTGTGATAAGGTTAACGAGATCACCCAGGGCCAAGATGAAAATCCAGCCCTATTTCAGGCTTGGTTGGTAGATGCCCTTGTATTGTATATTGTATTTGCAACCCACTTTATTAGCCAGTTAGCCCCTGATCTCTGTAGAAAGTTTCAAAAGCTTGCCATGGGGCTCCAAACCCCTCTTAACCATCTTATTGATATGGCCTTCAGTGTCTTTAATGATAGAGACCTGGCTGAGGAGGAAAGAAAGGAAGAGCATGACTTAAGGGAAGGACGGCAAGCCAAGCTTTGGCACCTGTCATGACAAGATGTGACCCACCTGCTGGTCACCCCAAAAGTACTCCCAGAAGACCCCCACCAGAAAGGGGAGCCTGTTTGGCTGTGGGAGCCTTGAACACTGGAGCAAGGAATGCCCAGGAAGCCGGTCTCAGCCTCCACCTAAGACGCCATGCCCACTCTGTAAAAAATGGGCCACTGGAAGTGAGAATGTCCTGAGCTGTGAAGGGAGCAGGGAAATCCCCCACACCAGTCATGGCAGTGGTTGACTGACAGGACCTAGGACCTCCCAAGGCTCCTGAGAAGACAGTCATTATTACATGGGAGGAAACATGTGTGATTTTTGACTTGGCAGGTAAGCTTGTCCAGTTTCTAGTGGACACAGGAGCCACTTACTCTGTCCTGACTTCTCATGCTGGGCCCCGTCCCCCCAAAACCTGCTCTATTGTTGGGGTAGAACAAAAGCCAAAACTAAAATATTTCACCACCCCTCTAACTTGCACCTAGGGAAAGACTCTTCACAACTCACACGTTTCTTGTTATGCCTGAATGCCCCAGACCATTCTGGGGAAAAGAGATTTTCCCTCAGCCTTGGGGGCCACTCTTACTCTCCCTGAAAACCAAAACCAGGGCTTATTTCTGGATGGACTATATATTATACAAGATATAAACAGTCCAGCCAAAAGTATTCTCCCAGAAATTGAAAAACTTGTAGATCCACAGGTCTGGGATCAGGGAATCCCAGGGAAGGCAAAATTTGTCACTCCTGTAAAAATCACTTTAAAGGAAATGAATAACTTCCCTTCTAGGTACCAGTATCCCATAAAACCAGAGGCTGGATGATGCCTCCAAACCCTAATCTCAAAATTCATTAAATATGGGTTTTTGGTCCCATGCCAGTCCCCCTTAATACTCCAATCCTACCTGTCCTCAAACCAAACGGGGAATATAGAATGGTCCAAGATCTTCAAATCATAAATGAAGCCCTAATTCCTCTCCATCCAATTGTTCCCAACCCATACACAGTCCTTACTCAGATCCCTGAGGACATAACCTGGTTTATAGTCCTTGATCTTAAAGATGCTTTCTTCTGCATACCTGTTCACCCTGATTCCCAACACCTTTTTGCTTTTGAATAGACTGATCCAAATATTAATCAAACCCAACAATATACTGGGACTGTCTTTCCCCAGGGATTCCGGGATAGCCCACACCTGTTTGGCAATGCCTCAGCAAAGGAACTAAGGGAACTCAAATTGGAGATGGGGGCATTATTACAATATGTAAATGAACTCCTTATCTGCAGACCCTCAAAGGAAGCGTCAAGACCAAAACATTGTACAGGTCCTCAGTTTCCTGGGCTACAGGGGATATAAAGTATCCCCACAAAAAGCCCAAATTTCCTCCCCAAAGCTTACCTACCTGGGACAGGTTTTAAGCCCAGGAAGGCGTGCCCTTACAACCCAGCGCAAGGAGGCAATCCTCCACTTACAGCCACCACACACACACACACACAAAAAACAGCTTAGAACCTTCTTAGGAACGTCTGGGTTTTGTAGGATTTGGATCCCAGGGTTTGGTCTCATGGCAAAACAACTGTATGAGGCCTTAAAGGGACCAGACATGGAACCGCTAGATTGGACAGGAAACTTATAAAGAGTATTTGATCAGATTAAGACCACCCTGACTAGCGCCCCAGCCCGGGGGATTCCAGATCTAAACAAGCCCTTTACTCTGTTTACCTCAGAAAAATGGAATAGCCCTGGGAGTTCTCAGCCAAAAAGTAGGGCCAGTTCCTAGGCCAGTGGCATATCTCTCCAAGGAATTGGACCCAGTGGCCTCAGGATGGCCAGGCTGTCTGAGAGCCGTAGCAGTCACAGCCTTGGCTAGTTGACAAGCCCACAAAACTCACCACGGGCCAGCCCCTGGAAGTTCTAACCCCACACCAGGTACAGGGAGTATCAGAAATTAAAGGGCATCAATTGCTGACCGAGGGATGCCTCACAAAATATCAGGCCCTCCTTCTTGACTCTCCTGAAATAACTCTTAAAGTAAACTCTTTAAGTCAGACCTGAAATCCAGCCACCCTTATGCCAATAGAAATCTCAGAGCAACTGGCTCATTCTTGTAATGAGACCACCGAACAGGTATATTCTAGCAGATCAGACTTCAGGGACCCGCCCCTTGAGGACGCCGCTGCTGACTGGTTTACTGATGGGAGTAGCTACATACACGATGGGTATGCCATGGGCAGAGTATGCCATAGTGGATTTACATGAGATCATAGAGGTGGGTGCCCTGCCACTCCAGACATCAGCACAGAAAGCTGACCGTATAGCCCTAGCTCAGGCTCTAAGGCTAGGAAAAGACAAGAGGATCAATATCTATACAGATTATAAATATGCCATTTTTGGTGCTATGTGCACATGCCAACATTTGGAAACACACGGGACTCCTGACTGCACAGGGCTCCCCAATCCAACACTGCCAGGAGGTCTCAGAGCTCCTAGAAACAACACAAGACCCTGAGGAGGTAGCAGTGATCCACTGCAAGGGACATCAACAGGGAAACTCAGATATAGTAAGAGGAAGTAACCTGGCAGACAGAACAGCAAGGAAGGCAGCTCTTAAAACCCCTTCAACCCAAGCTGCTTTGCTCCCCTCTATACCAGCCCCCAGCCCACCTTCACCACCTCAGCATATGGACAAGAAAATAAAACAGGCTAAAAATAGAGGATACCAAAAGGGCCCTGGTGGTTGGTGGATTAAGGAACAGACAGTAATGCTGCCCAGGGCATTACAGTGGAAAATTTTACTGTCACTCCGTGCCTCCTCTCATCTGGGGAGGGATGCTTTGACTAACCTGCTGGAAAAAGTTTTCTCGGGCATGGGCCTTCCTCAGACTTAGAAATCACCAAGGCCTGCAGTGTATGTTGCCGTAACAACCCAGGGGGAAGACTTCAGCCCCTACCCCTCCTCTAGCCTGTCCAAAGGAGAGGAACTTACCCAGGGGAGGACTGGCAAATGGACCTTACCCAGATGCCATCCTCCCAGGGATATGAATTCCTTTTGGGTTTTATTGACACTTTCACCGCATGGGTGGAAGCCTTTCCAACAAGGACCGAAAAAACTCAAGAAGTCATAAAGACATTATTGAAATAATTCCTGTTTGGACTTCCACAGTCCTTGCAAAGTGACAGTTACCCTTCTCTTGTGGCTAGGGTTATGCAACAAATTTCTATAGCCATAGGCATTTGCTACCACCTCCATGCTGCGTGGAGGCCTCAGTCATCAGGGAAAGTAGAAAGGGCAAATCCATCCTGGCACAAAGTCCTGGCTAAGCTTTGTCAAGAAACATCAGAACTGTGGGCAAAGCTCTTACCCACAGCCCTCCTGAGAATCAGGGTGGCACCTAGAGCAGGGCTAAGGCCCAGCCCCTTTAAAATGACTTATGGTGGACCCTTTTACCATCTGATATACTGGTGGCCTCCAAAACTAGTGAGCTCATTAAATACCTAATTAATCTGGGCCAAGTCCAAAAGGCGATTACAGAAAATGGAGGTCAGGTTTTACCAAGCCCCGGCCAGGAAACAGGTCCCACTCAGGTTCCACCAGGAGACTTCGTCCTCCTAAAACGTGGAGAGAAGGGTTCCCCGCTGACCAACTACTGCCCAAGTGGAAGGGGCCTGACCAGGTCCTCCTCAGCACTCCCGCTGCAGTAAGGTTACCGGGGATCTGTAGCTGGGCGCATCTTTCTGAAATTAAACCTCCCCCTCCCCCCGAGTCTTCGCAGGACACAGAGGACCTTGGACACAGAGCAGCCCAGGTGGACGAATGAGCCTCTTCAAGACCTGAAACTCTTATTCAAGAAGGACAGAGGCACTTCACAGATCCCAGGCTGAGTGCCCACAGCCCGTTTCCCCTTGTGCCTGCTGCTACCCTCGTCCACCCACACCGACTAATACGCTCTGCTGGACGTGGGAACTGACTGTCCTCCTCGTTCTGCTCGCTCTCACAGCCTTTTATGAGCGCCGCTCTAACACCGCACCCACACCTGACAGCAAACTTCTCCGCCCGTGCTGGGGTTAGGAAGACCCGCCCCAAATCTAAAAGACACCCCTTAGCTTCTCTCTTTTTTTTTCTCCCTTTTTCTTTCTCCTCCCAAAGAACGCTAGGAACCGTACCTCCACCCTTACTTGTTCTTGTCTTATTTATCCAATCTTTTTGGTCTCAAGAATTAACATGGAAACATAACAAACAGTCAGTAACTCTCAGGTTATTTCTAAAGGAGAAAATCTCTCTGCTGGATTTGCCAGCCACAACCCACCACGCCAGGAGACATAAGCACCTCCCCTCAATGCCTATCCAGTCAACCACCACACCGTATGCTTGGCTTTTAACCAATCTTTTACTTACTCTAGACAAGATTTCTCTTTAATTGTTACATGGGAGAGGCCCCCTGCACTCTGTTACCACATCACACCTCCCTACTCAAAGGCTATAAATATTACCAAAACCTCCCTTATCTGCAATCAAACTCTAGGATGCACCCCTTCTTACAACGATACCCACAGGGGACACACAGACCCCTTTCAGTCCTCGAGGCTCTAACAGAAACCTAAGCCTACACTTGGGTATCTTTAAGCCTATAAATAGGAGTGATACAGCCTATTTACACACCATCCTGCACTCCCGACAACACACATGTATGCTATGACAATTCTCAAACTAATGCCAACAAAAATACAGACGGGACCCCTCTGCAACTGTCTCCCACCTCCCAAAACTTTTCTCCAGCTATGTAACCAAACCAATCACACAGTTTTACCAGCACCACCTGGATTATTAGGGCTATGTGGGGCCCCAGATAACTGCCTCACAATGACCAAAGCCATTGCTCTCTCACATCTAGACAACACACTTCACTATGGGGGCTGCATCTTGGGAACTGTGGCTCCAGCCCAAATAACCATCCTCAGTGTGACCCATGTCAGACAGAAAAAGAGCCTTTGGTCTGGTACTGGCGGGAATTACAGGGACTGTAGCTGCAGCTGCCCCTTGGGGAGGATTCACCTACCATGAGACAACCTTGAGGGACCTGAACTCCTCCCTGGATTATGCGCTAAAAAAAAACCAGAGACACTCTGAGACTCTTCCAAAAGTCCCCAGATTCTCTGGCAGGGGTGGTCTTTGACAATCACCACGCCCTAGACTATCTACTAACAGGTGAAGGAGGGGTTTGTGCAGTCACAAACAAAACATGCTGCACGTATATTAATGTCTCAGGAGAAGAAGAAGTAAATGTTAAAGAAATTTATTAACAGGTACAACCAAGGAAAACAGGAATGGACTGAGACCCTTAAGGAGTGGTTTCCAGGATATACCTGGCTTCCTCCATTTCTAGGCCCAGCAGCCACCATACTTCTCATCTTTCTCTTTGGCCCTTGTATTTTTTTAACTATTTAGTAAAATTTCTTTTAGAATACAACACCAAATTCAAATGATGATATGGCAAGGATTCTAACACACCCCACCTGAAGATAAAGACCATCAACATCCAGTGGACAAGGCCTCTGCCTCCTTCTGCTCCCCACTCTCCATCCCTGCCACTAACAACCCCGAGACCCCTATCTCTGACGGATAGCAAGGAGATCTGGGCCCACAGGTAGGGACTACATCCATGTAAAGCTTGAAGTAGTTACAAAAGACTGACCATCATCCCTTACCCCCTTAAAAGATTTTAAGGGTCCAGGTTCCTTGAGGGGAAGACATTAGAGCCGGCAGATAGCTAGATATGAGCAGAGAAAGGGGGACACATACCAAACGGCAGGAATTGGGCACAAAGGAGGGGCACAGGCCAAATGCAGGAAACCATACATTTTGTAAGCACCTGGGGCCCCTGGGCAGAGAAAGAAAAGCAGGAACCTCTGGGCTGATAAGGGGTCACACCTTTTGAGGTGATGAGTGGCCTGGAGAGGAACAAAGAAAGGTGAGAAAAAGCAGGAATTTCCAGGGTCTGAATGTAAACTTTTGCTCATTATGTCCTCATTTCAATAAAATTAGCCTTGCAGATAAGAAGTGCCCATCTTGCACCAACGCCATGACACTTCTGATCCAGCCTAAATAAGGACAACAATCCCTCCTTCCTTAAGGAAGGTGGAGCTGGGACAAAAATCAGGAAATACGACCCTTCCCTCCCCATTCATTTTTACACTCTTTGTAACCAGCTTGCTAAAAAAAACTCGGTAGCTGGTCACCTGGGCCTGCCCGCTCTCCCCTTCAGAGTGTACTATCCATCCCTTAATAAATCCTCACTTTCCTTTCTTAACCTCTGCGTCTTGTCTCTGAGTTCTTTCTGGGACGGGACAAGAACCTGGACACGAGCTACATCTACCAGCAACAATACCGTCCCTACTGTCCTATCCTAGTTCTCATGACCCTCTAGGGTAATGCATTTCCCTTCAAACTCCTGACAGCCATGTGAGCTTAAAAAGAGCTACTGATTGTTTTATTACTAAAAAGGCTTTCAAAACCCCCAGGTTTTGGTATACTTTTCTACCAGACACGCCCCTTGATAGAAGGAGTCAACTCTACATTGAATGACTTTGAAGGGACAGACCTCCTGCTTCTAGAACAGGGCATCTTCTTCCCCATGAGGAAATTTACATTCCTTAGTCCCCTCTCTCCTCCTCCTCAGAGCACATTGCCTGCTTCACATGGCCCTGAACAAGTGGCAAAGGAACTCTTTACAGAGAATAAGATGTTCCACAGCAGCCTAAGGACAAGTACAAGGCCTCAGCCCATGGGACTTATTCTGAGGGAACACCTCCAGGTGAAGGGCCCAGCAGTATCTGCTGGACCTGAAGGGAAGACGGCTGAGTGCAGTCCCAGAAGTAGACCTGATCAGCCACCTTCATTCCTTCGCCTCATTCCAATGTTTTCTACCATCTGGGTGGCATGTCACAAAGATTTATCATTCACCCCCAGAGCACATGGAACAGACCTTTCTAAGTTCCTGGTGGCCTGACAGCAATAAGCAAAACATGTAGAAAAAGAAGGCAGGGTTTCCATCTGCATGCTGTAACACTTTGCTCTCCCCAAGTGACTCAAATGTTAGCTGTCTACCTGGAATAAATCATTCACGATGGCTCATAGAAAACATATATAAAATATACAGAAGGGTAACAGAACTTGGAATTCTCCTTCCTTTATTTTAAAACTATGTTAAGAATACTCCAAGGAAAGTTTCAGTACCATTATTCCTGTAAGGAGGTTAAAAAAAAAGAAAGGAAATTTTACTTCACATGGTAGGTAGCACTAACCGAATTTCCCTGACAAATAATCAGAGAATGGTGGTCACTGTGCTGAATAGCATTGGCTTGCAGGATTCTCTCACGTGAGCTCTCAAAGCAAAGGGCCTACAACCAGACTGCTGGGTAGTTTCCAACTCTGTCACAAACACAGGTAGACAGAGTTCTTTTAGACTGTGATAGTGATGATGCCTCTTTGAGGAACTTCAAGTGCATTTCTTAGATCATGCTTCTCTCACAATGCAGAGCTCTTCTCAGAAAATGTCCCTGTAGCTGGCCTTCTGTTACCTTTGTCAGATGCTTCTAGCTATTCTGGTTTCTCTGTCAAGCTTCTGCTTACAAATACGATGACTATTCTAGAACACACTACCTCCTTCACACAGACCCTAAACCAGTAAGCAAAAAAGATCTTTAGGAAGAGTACAAGGTGTTCTCCAGACTATACACTGTGAGTCTGTAATGGTCTATATATACTATGTGTCTAGACTGGAGTAGTAACTCTTATGTCTAAATTCTGTCACTTTTAAAAGGGGCTTACTGGCATTACTTTTTTGACAAGGTGTCAGATGAGTACCCTCTGGATATTCCAGAGTCCATGCCTTCATGTTCAACACCCTCGAAGTCCTACCCAGAGACTTCCTTCTCCTGGAGACAGAGGTTGACCTCCACTCCTGAAGTTTATTTGGTTAACACCTCCTTGACTGTGAACAGTGAGATTAAGGAGGCTGCAATGTAAAGTCACAGTGAATCAATTATCTTTATCTTCAACCATGTCCATTATCTCTAAGAATGAGCCTAATAGGTTGGTCTCAGTCAAGATCCCTGTACAAGGACACGGAATAAGCACATAATCAATCACTAAGAGAAAAATTAATTTGGCCATTGATTGGTCAAACTCTGGACAGAGATTCAAACTATGACTGAGAAACAGAACCAATGAAGTCATGCTCTTCACTCAGATTGGATTAGCTTATATAGAACTTCATACAAGGGCGAGTGGCACAGACACACTGCAGTAAAGATCGTAAAGGCTGAGACCCAAAGCCAGAAGCATTCCAGCGGTCCTGAGTAGAATCCAACCATGGACATTTTGCTCTTTGGATAGTCTGATCAGTTTGTTACAGTGATATAAGGGCAGAAGCCTCAACACACATCTGTATATAAAAGATTCCAAGTTTCATGTGTGCCAGTTAATCAACATCACTTGTCATATGGTTCAGGAAGTAGACTATTTAAATGCAAAGACTATCATTTACAGAGGCATAGAAGTCAACAATATATTTCTCTATAAAGGTCTCTTGATGAAAACTGGCAATTTTAGCTTTGGAACAGAGAGACAATGGGATCTTGCTGGAATTACTCTCAGCAGGTGGAATGGCCTATTTGCTTTGTTTTCTGAATAGCCCCAGAGAGGATCCTAATTGGGAGGCCATCCACCAATTTGTTCCAGTCTCTCATTTATTTCTTTGGCATTGTGTTATATAGGTTAATTCTGCAGAAGATGCCTCTCTCACACATCATGTGGAGCCAAAGGCCCTCCAAATACTAGGAAGTTATACTAAAACAGTCCTAAAGCAATTCAGAAGTTTATAGCAGACTATGTTAATAAAGTTAAGGAAGAATGATCTCACTCCTCCCATATTCTTTCATTAAGCTATCCAACACCGTTCACCAAAAAACCAGCTGCAGTGCTTCTGAGGTATTACTGCACTGAGAAGCCCTTACTGAAAGTTTAACACTTGTACACTTCTAGACTATCTTCCCTAGTCATAAGCTGCATGTGTAGGGGAATAAGAGAGGGTGGCAGAGACACCACCCCTCTGCTGTCTTCCAACTCAAGCCCCTGAGTCACGTGAGGGCTCTCCACAATTATCACATGGATCTCAACAGCTGACTGCTGACTAGAAGATCTGCCTGCCCATGGATCCTGGCACTAGCCCCAGCTGCCCACAGACCTTGGCACCAGGACTATCCATTTATGGACCCTACCACTGTTCTTCACACCGAGATTCTGGCATTGGGTCCCCTGTGAACTCTGTCAGTTGGCCCACATAAGGACTCTACCAACCAGCCTGTACAGAATTTCTGGCCAGGCTGACTGATGAAGGACTTTCCCCTGCTAAAGCCAGTCTGTAGAGACTAGAAGCAGTGACTGCTTATGCAAATGTGCAGATAACAACACAAGGCAACAAGGATCATGAAGAATCAAGAAAACATGAATCTCAAAAGAACAAAATAAATCTCCAATAAGAGATCCTACAGAAATTTGTGAAATGTCTGACAAAGAACTAAAAAAAATTATTTTTAAAAGTTTAGTTAGTTACAAGAATACAAGTAGACAACTAAATTAAATTTAAAAAACAGCTCATTAACAAAATAGGAAGTTCAACAAAGAGATAGAAACTATTAAAAAAAACCCAGAAATTCTAGAGTTGAAGAATACAATGACTAAACTAAAATCAAGCAAATACCCTCCCAGACTTCAGACAATACTGCAGAGCTACAATAATCAAAACAGCATGGTACTGGTACAAAAACAGACATACGGATCAATGGAACAGAATAGAGAGCCCAGAAATAAACCCACAAACTTTTGGCCAATTAATCTTTGACAAAGGAGGCAAGAACATACAATGGAGTAAAGACAGTCTCTTCAGCAAGTGGTGTTGAGAAAACTGGACAGCTGCATGTAAATCAATGAAGCTAGAACACTCCCTCACACCATACATACAAATAAACTCAAAATGGCTTAAAGACTTCAACATAAGACAAGACACTATAAACCTCTTAGAAGAAAACATAGGCAAAACATTATCTGACATAAATCTCAGCAATGTTCTCCTAGGGCAGTCTACCCAAGCAGTAGAAATTAAAGCAAAAATAAACAAATGGGACCTAATTAAACTTACAAGATTTTGCACAGCAAAGGAAACCATAAGCAAAACAAAAAGACAACCTATGGAATGGGAGAAAATATTTGCAAAAGATGAGCTTGACAAGGGCTTAATCTCCAGAATATACAAACAGCTCATACAGCTTAAAAAAACAACCCAATCCAAAAATGGACAGGAGACCTAAACAAGCAATTCTCCAGTGAAGACATACAAATGGCCAATAGGCATATGAAAAAATGCTCAATATCACTAATTATCAGAGAAATGCAAATCAAAAGTACAATGAGGTATCACCTCACACCAGTCAGAATGGCCCTCATTCAAACATCCACAAATGATAAGTGTTGGAGAAGGTGTGGAGAAAAGGGAACCCTCCTACACTGTTGGTGGGAGTTTGGTGCAGCCATTATGGAAAACATATGGAGATTCCCCAAAAAACTAAAAATAGATTTACCATATGATCCAGCAATCCCACTCCTGGGCATATATCCAGAGGGAACCTTAATTCAAAAAGATACATGCACCCCAGTGTTCATAGCAGCACTATTTACAATAGTCAAGACATGGAAACCTAAATGTCCATTGATAGATGACTGGATAAAGAAGTTGTGGTATATTTATACAATGGGATACTACTCAGGCATAAAAAAATAATAAAATGTCATTTTCAGCAACACGGATGGACCTGGAGAATGTCATTCTAAATGAAGTAAGCCAGAAAGAGAAAGAAAAATACCATATGACATCACTTATATGTGGAATCTAAAAGAAAAAAAAAAGACAAATGAACTTCTTTACAAAACAGAAACAGACTCCCAGGCATAGAAAACAAACTTATGGTTACCGGGGTGGAGAAAGCGGTGGGAAGGATAAATTGAGAGTTCGAGATTTGCAGATACTAACTAACATATATAAAATACACAATAAGTTTATACTGTATGGCACAGGGAACTATATTCAATATCTTGTATGGTGAAAAAGAATATGAAAATGAATATATCTATGTTCCTATATCATTGAAGTAATGTGCTGTACACCAGAAATTTGACACAACATTGTAAACTGACTACACATAAATAAAAATATATTAAAAAATAACATCAAGCAAATAAAACACACAAAAAAAGAGCTTCAACAACAGACTCAAGAAAGCAGAAGGAATAATCAGCAAACTCGAAGACAGGTCATTTGAGATTGTACCGTCAGAGGACCAATGTGAAAAAAGAATTTTAAAAGTGAAGAAAGCCTACAGAATTTATGATATCATTAAATGAAACAGTGTACACATGGGTGTCTAAAAGGAACAGAGAGAGACAGAGACAGAGACACAAATCTTATTTAAAAGAATAATGGCTGAAAGCTTCCCAAATCTGGGGAGGTAAATGGGCATACAGATTCATGAAGCATAAAGAATCCAACCAGGTAGAACCTAAAGACATCTTCATCAAGATGCATTATAATTAATTTGTCAGAAGTCAAAGAGAAGGAGAGAATTTTAAAACACCAAGGGAAACATAACCCATCACATACAAGGGAACCTCCATAAGGCTATTAAGCAGATTTCTCAGCAGAAACCTTACAGGCCAAGAAAGATTGGGATGATATATTCCAAGTGTTGAAATAAAAATAAAAATAATGCTATACCTGTATAAGCTGTCCTTCAGAAATGAAGGAGAAATAAATCGTTCCCAGACAAAAACTAGGAATTTATAATCACTAGACTGTCTTACAAATGTGCCAAAGGGAGTTTAAGTTGAAACAAAAGGATACTAAACAACACAAAAGCATATGAAAATTCTCACCAGTAAAGATAAAAATATAGGTAAACACAGAATAATGTAATACTGTAATGATGGTATATAAATCACTTTCAACCCTAGTATAAAAGATAGAAAAGTATTAAGAATAACTATAACCAAAAAATTTGTTACTAGATATACAATATGAAATGAAGTAAAATTTGACATTAATAACAGTGTGCATGGAATGAGGGGAATAAAAGTGTAGAGTTTTTGTTTGTAATTGAAGTTGTTATCAGCTTAAAACAGACTGTTAAAACTATAAGAAATTTTAAGCAAGTCTCATGATAAGCACAAAGAAAAAATGTAGTAGATAACATGAAGATTAAGACAAAAGAATCAAAGCATATCACTATAAAACATCATCAAATTATACAGGAATATACCATGAGGGGAAGAGAGGAACGAAAGAACTCCATAACACAGAAAGCAACTAATACAATGGCAATAGCAAATCCTTACCTATCAATAATTTATATGTAAATAGATTTAATTCACCAGCCAAAAGATATAGAGTAGGTGAATGCATTAAAAAAGATTTAACTATACGTGGAATATACATACACAAAAAAATCACTTTAGATATCTGGACACATTTAGGCTAAAAAGTGAAGGGATAGAAAAAGATATTCCATGCAAATGTTATTAAGCATAGGAGAGCAGTAGTTGTTATACTTCTATCAGACAAAATTGATTTTAAATAAGAAACTGTCATAAGAGACAAAGAAGGTAATTACATAAAGGTAAAAGTGTCAATTTACTAGGAACATTTAACAACTGTAAATAAATATATACCCAACCTGGGAGCACCTAAACATAGAAAACAAACATTGCAGATCTGAAGGAAGAAATAAATAGCAAAAAAATGATAGTATGAGATGTGAATATCTTATTTTCAACAATCCAGATAGAATACCAACAAGGAAGCATCAGACTATAGACCAAGTAGACCTAACAGGCATATTTAGTACGTTCCACCCAACAGCAGCAGAATACATTTATTCTTCTCAAGCAAACATGGAACATTTTTAGACTAGATTATATGCTAGGTCACAAAACAAGTCTTAACAAATTTAAGAAGACTAAAATCATTCCAAGTATCTCATTCAAACAAATTGAAACTATAGATCAATAACAAAAGGAAAATAGAAAAAAATTAATACACAAAAACGAAACAATACTGAGGAACCACTGCACTCAAGGAGATATCAAAAGGGAAATCAAAAACACAACAAACCAAAACTTAGGGGATGCGGTAAAAGCAGTTCTCAAATGGAAATTTATAGACATAAATGCCAGTGCTGAAACAGAAGATCTCAAATAAACAACCTAAATTTATATTAAACAACCTCAATGAATTAGTGAAAGAAGAACAAACTAAGTCCAGTGTTAGCAGAAGGAAGGAAATAATAAAAAATCAGAGCAGGAGGAAATCAAATAAAGAGTAGAAAAGTAATAGAAAATCGATCTAATTAAAACTTGGGTTTTTTGAAAAAATAAAATGAAACAAACATTAGCTAGACTAAGAAAAAAAGAGGAAAGGGTCAAAAATTAGAAGTGGAGGAGACGACATTACAATTGATGCCATGGAAATAAAAAAACTCATAAGAAACTATTATGAACAATTATACACTAACAAGTTGACAACCTATAAAAATGGCTAAATCCCTGGAAATATATAACCTACTAAGAATGGATAAAAATAGAAAGTCTGAAGAGATCCACAACAAATAAGGATATTCCATTGGTAATCAAAAAACTCCCAAAAAGAGATGCCCAGGACCAGATGGCTTCACTAGTGAATTCTACCAAGCATTTAAAGATAATTGATACCAATCCTCCTTAAACTCTTCCAAACATAGAAGAACACTTCCAAACTCATTTTATGTGGCCAGCATCACCTTGATATCCTAGCCAGACAAAGACAATGGAAGAGAAAACTATAGGTCAGTATCCTTGGTAAACATGGATGTAAAAATCCTCAACCAAATATTAGCAGTCTGAATTCAACAGCAAATGAAAAGGATTGTACATAATGACCAAGTGGGATTGTTCCTGGGTTGCATGAATGGTTTAACATATGCAAAACAACCAATGTGATAAAACACATTAACAAAATGAAGGATCAAAATCATATGATCATCTCACTAGACGTAGAAAGCGCATTTTAAAAATTCAACATCCTCTCATAACAAGTCTCAACAAGGTAGGCATAAAAAGGACTTACCTCAACACAATAAAGTCCATGCATGACGAGCCCACAGCTAACGCCAAACTCAATGGTGAAAAGCTGTGCTTCATCTGAGATCGGGCACAGGCAAGGATGACCACTCTCTCCACTTCTACTCAACACAGGGCTAGCAGTCCTAGCCAGAAAAATTAGGCAAGAAAAAGAAATAAAAGTCATCCAAATTGGAGAGAAAGAAGTAAAGTTATCTCTGCTTGCAGATAACATAATCTTTAATGTAGGAAACCTGGAGACTCCACAAAAAATCCTGTTAGAGCTAATAAGTGAATTCAGTAAAGTTGCAGGATACAAAATCAACATGCAAAAATATGTTGCATTTCTATATACTAATTTATTTCTTTGAAAAGAAATTAGAACAATCCCATTTACAATAGCATCAAATAGAATAAAATACTTAGTGCCATATTTAACCAAGGAGGTGAAAGATCTGTACACCGCAAACAAAACACTGATGAAGGAAATTGAGGACATCCCTAATAAACGGATAGATACCTTGTGTTCATGGATTGGAATAATAATTATTAAAATGTCCATACTACCCAAAGTGATCTAAAGATTCAGTGTAATCTCTGTTAAAATTCTAATGACATTTTTTTCACAGAAATAGAAAAGAAACCCTAAATTCATATGTAACCATAAAAGATCCCTAATAGTCACAGCAATTATGAGCAAGAAAAACAGCAGGGAGTATCACAGTTTCCCTTTCCCCAGGCACTGTACAGGTCATGATGCTTCTGCCTAACCTGGTCCTCCATCAGAGTGCTGACACTGAATTCTTGGTCCATCTCCTCCTGTAGGCTGGCCCTCTTCTCTACTGAGTAAATCTCCATCTGAAGTGTCCATCTCTGCTCTGTCCAGGTGGTAGTGCCATCCAGCAACGTGTGTATGTGTTAGGGAGGCGGGGTGAGTCATCACCTCCGCCAGTGTCTTTTTCTTCCTCAGCTTCTGGTTCAACAGGCACTTTTTATAGACACCAGTTACGCTAGCTGCCTAGGGTCATGAGACTGAAGACATGGGCTGCTAGAGGCCCTTTCTTGGAGCCTGGTTGAAGGCATTCATCTCTGAAACTTTCACCCCAATCTTGCCCCAAGTTCATTGGTCTCCACCATGCTGAGCGACGGTGCACCTCCTGGGCTAGGTTTGGAACTGGCAGCAGCGGTCTCATAAAACCGCTATCACACTTTTCTTGATTAGCACACACGCAGGATGGGCCTGTATGGCTGTGCTCCCGCACAGGGGCACTGGCCTGGGCCCACTTCTTCTCTGGCCTTTTGCCACCGCTGTTCCCACTGCTGTGCCTGTGTTTCTCATGTGCCCGGTGCCTAGGTGCACTACTCCCTGCCTCAGCCTCTGTCTCACGGAGGAGCAACTTTAACGACACATTGAAGAACTTCTGACTCAAGCCTTGCAGACAGTGCAGAATGGGAAAGCTTCTGGACTGCCGCACAGACGCTGTTGTGCTGTTGGAAACCAGGAGCAGCCGCTTCTTGGGGGCCCTGGGAGGCTGCCCCAGAGGCTCTTGGGAAGGCCAGACAAAAGGGCTGGCTGCATATTCGAGGCTGCTTTGGGTGGTGGTGACGGGACGGCTGGGAGCAGCGTAAGGAGGTGGGGGTGCTTTTCACAGGTGGTCCTTGAAGCATGTCACACGTGCTTCTCCGGGAACGAGGACCTGGCTTGGGGAACTTCAGGCGGCAGACTCCCTCTCCTTGTACCTACTGGGAATAATAAGTCCTTCCCTTTTATTTCATTTAGTTGAGTTTAACATCATTTATATATTTAGTTGTGTTAAAGTTAGTTACATTGAATTAAATCAAGTTGATTCATGTCTTTCACTTTTTTAAAACTTAGGTTATTTAGGTATACTATTTAATGTTTATTTTTATTTCACTTAGAATTTTCTAATTTACTTTAAAATTTAATTTAAAAAATTCTTTTGTTGTGAAATACTATTTTAAGTCACTTTAAGTTTTTCTTTAGTTTACAAATATTTATTCCTATTCCAGATTATTTATAGTAAATCCTTGCTGATGATTTTTGACAATCTCACTTTTTAAGAAGTTTAACTGATGAAACAATGTGTCTTGTACTACATTCTGTTAGTCAAAGTTCACTGACAAATAAGGTGAGATGATCTTCCTTACTTCCCTGTCAATTATGAGAAGAATCTTCTCAAGTATAGGATCTAGAATAATTCTGGGCATATCACATTTGGGGGAGAAACTTTGGGGCTGATCTGTTCTCTTTGCCCATGAAAGTCAAGAGCTTCTTACTTGAATCAGAGTGGTAAGTCTACTTGAATCAGAATGAGTATTATCCTCCTCCAACTTGATGAAAGTATTGTCTCACATCTTGTTCAGCTGAAAATGCCTGGCAAAATACTAAATGACATCAAACTTACGCCTTCTATTAACTCAGAAGTTGTAAATACTAAATGCCCATATTACTACTTTTAAATTTCATGACTTCATAGATCGGTAGAGTGTAGACACATGGGTTGTAATAAAGGTGGCTAAAGGATTTTAACGAAGGTGCCCCAAATCTGGATCAGTAAGAGAGCCAAGATTAGCTTACTTTGTTGGAACTTTAACTTTTTTTTTTATCAGATTCTTTAGGCAAGCAGATTGAAAAGGTTAAGTGTTTTCAGTTGAAATATTAGTAGACAAAATACTGAAAGATTACCTCTACATGGCTTGTGGGTTTGCATATAGGAGAGAAAGAAAGATAAACCAGGAACAAAAATGGGAGAAAGTTTGTTTATACATGAACTTAACCATAGCCACTGGCAAAAAGCTTCCTGTTGACTAATCAAAGGCAACCTTGTTTCTTAAGCAATCTATCTCCACTTCAACTAGGTACCATCATCCTGGGACCTTTTGGCCTGTGCCTCAATCATGATGGGCATCAAATGTTGCCTTGAGGTATTATTATCAGCTGTGGTTACAAAGTCAGAGAAACTGACATATTGAAAGACAAAATTATAAGGCAATTTTAAACTTGACTATTATTTCTGGTTCAGTCAATAGACCATTATGAATTGATTTTTATGAAACTTGCAACTACCTTATGAACCAAATAAATATTTAAATTCAATGTTTATGTTTAACAAATTAAAAACTGGCATTAATCTCCTTGACTTGTTCGTCTTGAAAGGTTAGAGCCTCTGTATCATGCATGCAATTGGACTTATCTCAGATTTAGACTACATTGCCCTTAAAGGATTTATCCATAGATTTAAGGACACCGTTACACTTAAGAGGCCACAGAAAAATCCTCAGAAAAATCCCCGGTATGGAAATGCGTGTGAAACTTTTAGACCCTTAATAGACATGAGGCCCTTCTTCATCATATTTACATTCATGAAATTTCTGTCTGCTCAGTTATCCATCTATATAGATAATCGTTTCATATCCTTTCTGGCCACTTAATTTCAATTGTGGTAGTCAGTTGTGGAAACTCAGACTTACTGTCAAGAGCACTTTTACCCATTACCTCAATTATATGGCATGCATCTTCCCTCCCTTGGTCTTCTGATGCCAAGTAATCTTGCTGTGTATCCAAGCAAGCATAGCCCAAAAGACTATGGTTAACACCCTCAGAGGAAACTTTTAACCAGTTAGAGACAGGAGCCAGTTTCTAGACTCCCACAGTCAAACTATACTGAGATGTATCCTGTATGAGTCTCAGAATGTTCTGATGGGACAGGGCACCGCATTAGCCATATTTATCATTATACACTGGCTTTTCCTCATCACTTTCTTTCTCCTTCCCCAAACTTCTACTGTGGCATTCAAATAAAATCCTTGCACTCAAGTACTCGTCTCAGTGCACACTTTAAAGGGTTACTCTTTTAAAAACAATGGGTACAAAAGTGGTACTAGAAAGCAGAAACATAAAAATGGATACAGACGCTAGATCACTTGAAGGTCAGAGAGTAAAAGGAGCCCTGCTGACTGGGGCAATAATTTCATTTAAAAAATCTTGGCAATCTTCCAAGCATTCCAATACTTAAACTCAGCCCTTTGGTGGATTAGGATGATGTACAGGGAGAAGGGGAAACAACAGCGCATTTATCACTTGAATGGCATAGGGGCAATGTTAACAAAGATTGTG
Organism: Vicugna pacos; assembly: GCF_048564905.1. Taxonomy (NCBI): domain Eukaryota; kingdom Metazoa; phylum Chordata; class Mammalia; order Artiodactyla; family Camelidae; genus Vicugna; species Vicugna pacos. The sequence continues at coordinate 19,379,116 of NC_132992.1, read as the reverse complement.
AAGATTGCTGTTTTTATTAACTGACTTAGAAGTCCTTGAAAATGATACAGATTCTTGTCAGCCAACAGTGAACATAGGGTGTGGTGAGCCTTAATTCCTTATCTTTATCTGTGATCGGCAACTCTGCCAAAAGCGGGGTTATGATTCACTAGGAAGCTGCGAGAGAGACAGTGCATGACAGACAGCTCTCCTGTGTTAGAGGCAGGGCCCAAAGATAGAAGTAAGACCATGGCATGTGGGATGGAGCTTTTGAGCAGAGAGAAACCCGAGAACCTTGACAAAGGAGCCACAAATGTCTAGTCCATGCAAGTATCTCATAAACAGATGCTTTCCAAGATAATATTTATCTTCAAAACATAGCTTGCTTCTCCTCATTGTTTCTAGTCCATTAACCAGGTTCATGTTCTAACACAGTCTGTGTCGGGAAAAGCCCTTTATTCATGCTCCAGCTCTCACCAAGTTACTTTCCTATGACCCCTGAAGTCCTAGGAATAACTTTTTCGCCTGACCTTGCTCACCCTTGAGTAGCTCAATACCCTGTTTTAATTCAATTAAGGATGATCTGTAGGCAGCCCCTTCACTAAATTCTCTTCAGAATATTTCAGAGTATACCTTATATTTACAGCCTAAATTCTTACTTATCAAGTATTTATTATCAGAAATAGCCCCCAGAGACTAAGCCTTCAGATGAGATTTGCGGTTTGATTAGGCATAGACATCCTTTTCCATAAGGCCAATGGGACACTGGTAATCTGCAGCATTCAGTGACACCACAGTTCCTCAAAACATTATTGATGGGTGTCTGTGATGTAATGTCACCAAAGGAAAATTAGCTGGGAAATTATCATAGTCACTTTATGGCAATGGTGCAACAGTGAGTATGAAGACTGTAGACTGGCTGCCTTTGAATGTGTGGAAGAACTTATTAAAGAGTGATAGCCTAGAGGCCTGAACAGTCAACTGAAGGTACTGGTGGAGAATCTCAGAAAGCTTTTCCAGAAACCATAAAGGGATTTATTATTTCTGTAGCCACTGGGAAAACGTGATTAAGCATCAGATCCAACAGCTGACTGTACTGGATATGGAGATGAATTACTTTGTCAAACCTTATGCTAACATTAGAGGAGTGGCTAGAATAGGTTGAGACCTTTAGACTTGGCATGAGAACTTTTGATTAGAACAGGTTCATGTTCTAACACAGTCTGTTAGAACAGTCTCAGAAGAGACTGAGAACCATGCTTCTCTGAAATCTCTCAACCCTTATTTGCTTAGGAAAACGACCCCTCCCCCATCTAAAGAATTAAGCCTTCCTCTGCTTAAAGCACTTCAAAGGATTTCACCTAGGATGGCTGCCTCTAAGAGCACACCCTCATTCTCCAGACACAGAACAAGAACTATATCCCAATATGGTCCTGGGGAAAATTTGAGGATCTGCTCAGGAAGAGATAACTTATCCATCAGAAGAGTTACGGAATCGTTTTAAGCTGTGTGGAAGAAACCTTGAGTATATGCATAAAAAAGGATGATACAGACTTTTGATCAGAGAAGAAAATAAGCTTTGGTCATGCCAATTTCATCAATATGGTCACATTCACCTATGTTTTGTTATTTAATATGTTGACTCAGACACCTGAGATCTCTATCCATTTCTCTGCTTAATTATAGTCTGCAGTTAACGCTTGCATGTATTTAGAGGTCTAATGCTGTGATTTCCCTAAAATAGAGAATGGACTCCATGCCTGTCCACAGAGAGGAAGATGGAAATGACGTTCACCTATTATGTACAATGCATTCAGCCACACCTTTACCATATTTCCTGGGGGGATTCATCAGTCTTGAGATCTGTGTGAACATTCTGTGTGTAAGCCAGAAACACCACCACTGAAAAGACACTCCCTGGTTTTACAATAACAACGAAAGCCTAGCATAGTTCGGCGTACTTTACCTTGGGGTCTCGCCCAAAGTAAAGGTGGATATAGTTTCTCTGAGTCAGCAGAATGGAATAATAATTAGATCTTTGACTTGAATGGATCGCGGCAATAGCTAAGGAATCACAGACTCCCTGGGGATGAAATACTTTGTAACCATTTAAGCATAAGTGGTGTAGGTCTAGTAGACAAGTATGAATTGAGCCATCATGGTAAAAATTCAAATTCTTACCTAAGTCTGCTCAGAGATCCAGAGTTCCTTGACTGAAGGAGTCTGCGTTCCCTTGAGGATACATCTGTGAAAAACAGCAAGTATTTACTATAAGGTTGGCTGATAGAGCATTAGAGAAAGAAAAAATTTATTCTGGGGTTATTAGTTATTAACTTTGATATAACATTGAATTCTTGAAACACACAAAAAAGTCACTATGATCTCCTGTTCTAAGAGGAGGCCGATACTTCATTTGATTAATAGAGTTTTGAATCAAGTCCATGTTGTGGTGGATTCAGTGGACCTATATTTTGTTTTTCTCCCCAGTATTTTGTATATTACAGGAACTGCTGTACTTACCCTCAACAGAATCTACACTGTGGTTTACTGACTTGTGGGGTGAGGCTGTTAACAGTAGGAAAAGTCTTAAAGCCTAATTTGTTTTATGAAATGATGTTCCCACTTTTTTTTAATTTTATTTTTTTAATTAAAAAAATTTTTTGTCTACAAAGTTTTGTTTCTTTTAAAAAAAAAAAGCAGGGGGTGGAGAATGGAGAACCTAACACAAAGACCACAAAACATTAACAGTTGTTAAACCTCAGCAGTAAGTACCTGGCTGCTTGTTACACCACCTTCTGCACTGTGTTTGAAAGACGATTTATAAAGTAACATTTAAAAGCTCCCATCTCCATCCTCCAATCCCACTGCTTTTCTAGAATATGTGTGATGTTCTCTTATTAAAGCAAGTTAAGAACAATGTAAAATGAAATGGTTAAACTAGTGTTACAAATACACGAAATGTTAACATTATATACAGATATATAGTATTAATACATAAATTTGATTATATATAATTTGATTACATATACAATGATTTCATATGCATAATTTAATACACATATAATTTTATATATATAATTTGATCTTATATATACTGAGTATGCAAAAGATTTGATTACGTTTACATATAAGATTTGATTTTTATATATATATAAGATTTGATTGTATGCATAATCATTTTGCATGTGTATGTGTGTATATAAATACAGCACATACATGTGTATATGTATAATTGGATATGTATAAAATACTCAAGTGAAATTCAACCCAGTCATAAAAGGATAGATTTTTACCTCCATATTTGCTTGGGTTTTTTGGAAATGGATACCTACTTAACTATACAGCATATTTATACTTCAAGAATGTGGCATTTGGGCAAACTATAGATAAGACATAAATCCACTGAAAACTGTTGAGTACAGAGGCCTTTGACAAAAGGCCTCATCCTAAGAGGTCTGGTTCTGGAAGGTGATATTTATTACCTCTCTGGGCAGGAAATCAAGAATACATGGGGGCTTGTATAAAGGCTGATTGTGAGCAACTGCTGACTGAGAGAGACATTGCCATGACTTTGTCACACCTGTGATCAACTAATAAATGTCCTAATTTTACCACTTTTCCAGTTTGAGGGCAGAGGGAAGGCAGGGACCTCACACATCAGGAACTCTAGAAACTCTTGGCTGTGTAAGAGTATGACTGCTGAGAAATCAGTAAACGTCTTCCTTTAGCCTTTGTGGTGCTCTTCCTGCCATGTTCAAAACTAATCTAAAACTCCTAGCAGGGCCTCAAACCTGCTCGGCCGAAAATGCAGAAGGAACATCCACACTTAGGAGGGGTGAGTGGTATGATTCTTTCCCCTGAGGTAAAGCCTGAATGTGCCTTAATTTTACAAAGAAATGTTCCAGGTCGAATGAAGCTGGGTATGACTAAAATGGCTCCTTTGAATTTCAAAATGCCTCTATTAAAATTCACAGGTTTGATTCAGGAACATGACAGAAGTGGGTTCTGGTCTTAGTGCATCCTCTAAAACCTGCAGGACTGTGGCAGTACAACTACTGAGCAGTGTGTGTGTGAGTCATCCTTAGATCCCTGAACTACCTGAAGGTGGCTCAGGTGGTGTCAAGGAAGAGGAAGGCATGACTTCCTCAAATGATGTGTTCCCTCTTTCACCAAATGTCTGACTGGTCCCTGGACTCCACACAGAGGGAGGCTGGCCTCCCACTCAAAGGATGGTGGTAAAGACATTTTGGAGACAGTCACCATACATACGTACAGGCACATAGCTGCAGTTACAAGTAAGCCTTGTTATTATTATTGCCAATTAAATAAATGGATATTTGATGACACTGTCATAAGAATGAAAATGAAATCCCGCAAGTTAGAGCATCATTAAGACATTTTTTAACAGGCCTTTAACGCAAGTATAGCATGTCAGTTTATGTGCTGAGGCGAGAGAATGAGTAATTATTTTGTTCAAGCAGCCCAAAAAAAAGGGCAAGAAATAAAAATATGAATTGAGTTCTGCTGGATTGGCAGTTTGCCCACAGTTCCCACAGTTCCTTATTTGTCAAGAAGTTTGCATAAAGTCTCAGAAGCTTTTGTACCAATTTCAATTAAGGCACGAGATTTTGGCAGGCCACTTAACTCTTTCCAGGCAAAAAGAGTAACAGTTTCTAGCATGAAATCACCAAATTCCCTAAGTCTAAAAATCTGAAACCACAGGCCCTTACACTCTGAACAGGAAATACAGATGTAGATGCCTGCTGCTGAGAACCTTGTAAGATCAGTAGAGAGTTAATGGCAAGCATTCATGCTCAGAGAGAAATCAAAATGAGTTACTGGCAAAAGTCCATTATCATGGTAAATTAGGTGAATAAGTAACATTTGTACTTTCAGATATGTCTTTCTAGTGGGACAAAAACCATTGAGAGTCAGAGTACAAACTAGCTGTCAGCAAGCTTCATGGGGGAGAGATCATTAGCAGCTTCCATTTACTACTGAAGGCCAATCACATGTAAAAAGAGTTGTAACTTATTTCTTTCAGTTTGAGCCATGTGAGCCACAATATAGACTTGAATAGGGACAGGGTTTACAGGGTGTGTCGGGATCCTAACGAGCTTTGGCCAGGTCTCAGCGTGCCAGTGTTGCTTGATGAGCAAGAGGTCTGCATCGGATGCCAACCCCCCTTACTTTGTTTACAGAGGACAGCTGTTAGCCAGTAATGCCTCCTGATCTTGATCCGGTATTGAATGAAATTCAAAGTTGGAGTATGCCTTGAAATACGACATACAATAAGTAAGACGGTAAGAACCAGATTTTCTGAACTGAATTTGCAGGCTGTTCAAGGAAAAAGCTACTCAAAGTGGTTTTTTTTTTTTTTAGAGATGTGATAAACATTAATTCATGATATTGAATATTAGAAAAAGTCATTTGTCTTCAAGTGACTTCTCAGTGATCAGCATCGTCTGAGAAAGCCCATGCTTACCACTGCAAGGTCAAAGTCATGATATTAATTTCATAAAATCAGAATTTCTTAAGTGACTGAATTATGGTTAAAAGTTGCTCTGTCACCAAGATTTTCATACTTTATTTAGAAAAGTAACTGACAGTTGGTATATTTCAAAGCAATATTCAAGTACTATTAGGGAATCCAGAACTTCATGAGACAAAGAGTGATTCAAAACTCTATCACCACTATCTGCCTTATTGAAACAGCAAAACTTCCAGGTTGAGTGACATGTCCATCAGTAGTGTCTAAATGGGTGCTGACAGTGCCCAGGAAGGACTCAGTGGCTCTATATTAAGATTAAGGAATGGTTATATCATCTCGATGACTGGCAAGGACAAAACAGCACTCATCTGTTCAGGAAGATTTTCTTCAACAAGAACAGTGCATGTCAAGAGAACCTTCCCATGACTAATGGAGTAAGACTTTGCGGAATCACATTATTTGTGAAGTGTAATTTACCTGGCCCATATTTCTTTGCAAGATTCTGGAGGAGCAGAGCTCTTTATCTATAGCATGTTTTTCAATCCATCTGATGAATGAGAGTTCTGCTATCCCATGGTAGAGCACAACTCCACAGCAAAAGATAAGCCTTAGGTATTGATGAAGGCTTGCTTGCGTTAGTCGCTGCTGATCCAGATGGATACAGGACTGAGACTCCCAGCTGCAGAAAGCCATCAGAGGGAAAAGATTCACCATCCAGTGAGGGAGGTTCTGCTCTTTTTTTCAGAGGGTGTAGGGCCCTTCTGAGACCAACAATTAATACACAAGCAGTGTTCTGTACTGGGGACCACAGTGCTCTGCACAAGCTGGGGAGAGCAGTTGATTCTCTACCAAACACAGCGTTCTAAAGGCATGAGATTAGCACCTGCTTTTAGGTGTCTGGGGCAAGAACAGATGTCAGAACAAAGAAATGCAGTCATTGGACAACACTGGCAGATGGTGACAAATTCAAATTGACACCTCTATCCAAAAGCTGCAGCCCCTTTGTCCAGCTTAGAAGACAGTCAAGAATTCAAATAATTTCCACGGTAAAAGAACATTTCATTGACTAGGCTTAGGAAATTCATTCGGTGACCAACACACCTCACAAACTGCCTCAGATTTTTTTTTTTGTTGGGGTGGGGAGGAAAGATTGGTGCATGAATTTCTAGACTGAACTCATTCAGGTAAAGGGACAGTTTCTTCACGATATGGTTTATTGGTAAAAATAAAATTCTAGTACCACTGCTATTTAATTACTCAGAAAAAGGATCCACAACTGGAAAACAAAGTGACAGAACTCTGTTAAACATGCTAAGGATGCTGCACTTGGATTAAAAGGGCAGGGAAGACAAGGTAGTCCTTTTCTCCTCTCTGTGCGACTCAGATTCTGGCATGAGAACCCTGGTTGCTTATTGACTGCTGTTTTAGGATAGGCAACAGGTGGAGAGATGGGATAATCTACAGACTCCACAGAAACTTAACAAACTTGAGTTCCTTATCTATTATCGTCTCTTCTAGTGGTCTATGCTAAGAGCAAAAGTGGATATATTGCTTGGATCTGTAAGCTATGAATATAATTCCATTGTGTGACTGAGGCCTAGAGACGTATTAAACCACTACCCACTGAGGAGTTTGTGGAGTGGGAATTTGATCCAAACTTGAGTCTTGGTTTAAGAAAAAAAAAGTATGTTATAGACTGAATGTTTGTGTTTCCCCGCATTCATATGTTGAAACCTAGTCCCCAGGGTGATGATGATATTTGGAGTTGGGGCCTTTGGGAGGTGATCAGGTCATGATGGTGGTGCCCTCATGAATGAGATATGCATCCTTATATAAAAGACCCTACAGAGCTCTCTGGCTCCTTCTACCATGTGAGGACACAGTAAGACAGTCGTCTACTAACCAGGAAGCGAGCTCTCACCACACACCGAATCTGGTGATGCCTCAATCTTAGACTTCCCAGCTGCCAGAGCTATGGGAAGTAACCGTTGTTGAAGCCATCCAGTCTGCGGTGGCATTTAATAGCAACCTGAACAGTGATAAACGGTGCTTTTCAAGGTTTTGGTTAGTCATTCCACTTATTCTCCTCCACACACTGTGCTCCAGACACAGCTCAAGGGTTTTGCCGGTCAGTCTCTCTCTATAGCATGGGAACTCCTCGACAAAGACAGACACACTGCGTTTCACGCTCAAGCTTCAGGGAGAAATGCAATGTTACTGATAAAGTCTTGTGTTCAGTCAGCAAGGAATTTTTTCTCTCAAAGAAAAATCACAGGAGGGGCAAAATGTAAAAATCATGAAGGAGGCTGTACCAGGTTAATCAGAGACTAGGTTCCTTTTTTCTTGGTTATAGGAGGAGTCAAGGTGTTCCATCCTTAACTTCTTTCAGTCTGTATTTCCTTTGTTTTACGCAGCTCAACTTCATTAATTCCCATAATATAGTGTCTAGAATGGTGCTCGGGCCAAATGCAGACAATTTTACTCTTTGAAATAGTGGCTTTAAAGCTATTTGGGAGCCTTGAAAGCTGTGCGCCTTCTTCCCAGGAAAAAGTGCATGTGCACGGGCTTGTGTTAACATACGTATATTTTCTGTGATTTATGAGATACTCTGAAGCTTGTCTATTTGAGATCAGGATAAGAATCTGCTTCCTGGAGCCCTCAGTCCCTAGCAGGGTGGTAAGAGGCAGATATAATTAGTATGAGGAACCATTGGTATCTAACACATTGGTAACAGGAGGGACGTATTATGGCAAATGAAAAGGTGCCCAGGCTAAGAGGAAACAGCTGAGTCCCAGCTCGCCTCGTGACTCCACTTCAGAGTGTTTGAAGGAAAGGACTGGGGAACCAGCCCCCCACCCCCGCCCCTTGCCCTCTTTTTTCAAGGCTAATAATGGCTTTAAAATAGCCATTTCTTCCCACTTCAGCACAACTTTGTAGCACATTAAGCTACCTACTAACTTCCAGTTTTGTAAGAGAAGTTCAGGAGGAATAATGAAAGCTCTTTCCTGATCAGGAGTTTCAGCGTCTTTCCTAGAAAACAGCAGCCAGTGAATCATTAGCTCCCTCCGGAGTGTTCTATACTCACAAACGCAGGCTTTATAGGAAAATCTTGAACTCCTGGAGGAACTGCTAGCGAAAACCTTTCTCTCTAAAAGATTAGAAGCTTGAGAATGCTATTCCTTCCTTGGGCTTGGACAAGTCTCATAAAGCCGTTTACTTTAAACAGTCTCCCCCCGACCCCAAATCACCCACCACAGAATTACAAACTTCCGAAGTCGCCCGGTCGTATGCCCCCCACAGAGGAGGCCCCGCTCCTCCATCACCGCAAAGCCCCTGCGCGTGGGCACCGACACAGGAGGCCCCAGGCCGCTTCCCCAGACCCCGCTGTCCAGCCACGCCCGGGGCCTCCGGCCGCTTGAGCCCTGGCTCAGTGCCGGCTTCCGGCAGCCCCAGGCCAGCCCGGTCCCGATGGTCACTCGCAGGCCCAAGAGTCTCTAAATCACCTACCTCCTTCCTCTCTGAGCCCCGAGCAGCCCAGCCGGCGCCTCTAGACCATTTGTCTTAAGACCTCCCGACACAGGGGATTCAACAGGTGCTATTCCTCGGCAGCAGGCTCTCGATTCCCGAGGAGACATTTTCCGCTGTCTCCTCCTCTTTAGCAAATCCCGCGACGCCCGGGCTTGCTCCTGAGGCCGACGACTCTCCCTCGCTGCGGCCGGCTCACAGTCCGGGCAGCACCCTGTTTCACAGCAGCGTTGACTCCCTGCACTGGTTCCGGCCCAGGTGAGGCTAGACTTCAATTTCACTTCCCCTCAGCTGTGCTCTTAGTTAACATTCCTGCCTGACCCCTTCCATGCTGAAGCTGCCTTCGCTCCCCTCACATTTTCCCCTCTCTGGAAACTTGTGTCTCTCTTTGCCACCCCCTAACAAAGTTGCTTCTTCACGACAGACCTTTATAAAGTACTCCTCTGTTTTTTTATGTTCTTTCCTATAACTTCCTATTTCCTCCATAACTTTCCCCAATCATCAACTAAATCTGCACTTTCTGCATATTCCTTTCTCCTCGCACACAGATAGCCCTGTCCCACAAAGCTTTCAGCAGTCGTCTCTGCAGCCAGTCTCCCAGCCAGGTGCTTGCTTTTTTATAAAAACAAACAAAAGAACCTCCCACTTAAACCCAGCCCAACTGCAACCTCTCTCCCTGGATGTAAACCTATTCATCGATGGCTGGCAACCACGTGACCTTCCTCCCACAAACAAGTCACCTGGGCTGGGGCCAGGCATAGATAGCTGCTAAAGCTCCCCAGGTGATTTTAATTTGAAGCCAAGCTTGAAAACCACTCCCCATCCCTGTGTTACACATGGAATAATTGTGCTCAAGTTCACTGCATCCAGACAGACTCAATGAACTGCACAGAAAGCTCACTGCAGTGAGCAGTTAGGTTTTAGATTGATCCTTGCATCAAATATGAGATACCTCTCTCTCCCCTACCAGTTTCTTAAAAGTTATTGACTTCTCTCATCATGTGGCCAGGTTGTACTTCTTAATGTAATTGACTCCACAGCTGAAGTAAAGGTTTCCAGTTCTCCCAGGCTGACGATTACCTCCTCCATTTTCCTTTGTCATCATTGTGATAGTCCAAAGTCTTTGCCTTAAATTTAAATAAAACATCTCTCTTTTAATCTAAGCCTGTTTCTTTCATGTTGTCCCCTTGTGGACATAAAAAAGGCCAATAAGCTTTCCTTTCATAGAACTGCTCATGGTATTGAAGACATGAATCAAATCACCCTTTGGCTGTCTGTTCTCTGGCTAAATAATCCCCAGTTAATAGAATTAAAGAATATCAAAACTGGAAAGAAACTTAGGGATCTTCTGGTCTAATAATTTCACACTTTATTTTTAAGCAGTAGGATTATATTATTAAATGCAATCTTAATCGTAACCTGAAAATTGACACAAGCAGAGCTGCTTCAGGTGAAGTGTTCTGGGAGATTCTCCATGCAGTGGTAACTGAGGCACATTAAAAAAAAAAAAAAACTCTGGTACTTTGCAAAATGGAGTTTGAAAATCTTTTCTGTGCTTCAGCATTTCAATGTTATGGATAAGGAAGCTGAAGTTCAGGAGCTTTATGTGAATTTTCAATCTTCTAGTAATAATAGACATACTAGTTTTGGGTAACACTATTAAAATGTTTACTACTGTAGTGTAAAAGATGCTTAATGTAGCCACTGTTTTCAGATTTGATTTTTAATAAACTGAGTCTTTGCTTTATTAAGTAATTGATGATAAATACATAGATTTTATTCCCACTAACCAAAAAGTACCAAATAAGAGGAGTGCCTAACATCACAGAATATAAATAAAACTTAAATACAAAGAAAGTTTCTTGAACCTCTGTTCTCTAAGCAGACCCAAGAGGCCTTCCCTCCCTCCTGCCATGTCCCCTTGGTGAAGCAGCTATATACTCCCAAAGGATTTCATCTTAGTCTTAGATTTTGGACAGTGGCTGGAAGACCACTACTTCTCTAGTCAGCTACTGTTCTGTGACTGAGAGTGAGTGCCGAAAAATAAAAATTTGACCATCAAGACACTCAGCCTCTGAATCTTGATCCTTCATGGAGGAAGTGTATAATGAGATTCCATTTCTAGGAAAATAAAAGCCTGGATGCGCTAGGTATAGACAGAGGATATCCAAAGACATGGCTTATTTATTTCCTTCTCCTCACTCACTAAATTTCTTTTAAGGTAGGTACATTTTTAAGTATTCTTATTTGTTTTCTCTGTGTTTTTATTCCTACCTTCTCTCCCTACAGAATGTCCTCTAATTCATGAAGGGTAAACAAGCCAGGAGTAGCAGGAGGTCTAGGTAATATGACAGGGTGACAGCCAGCCTCAGGAGTATTTACTATATGGTCAAGGCCAGACCAAAACATAGGAGCATTCTGGAAAATGTCATTTGATAAAACTCCAAACAAATATTCTTTGCAACTTTGAACAGTATTAACTGAGGGAAGAGGCCAAGCCCTTGTGGGGAAACAGGAGGAAAGGATGGTGCTCCTGGCGGACCTGAGTCTTTCTCTTCTCTATCATCTTGAACAATTTTGCCCTAAGGAGGCACAGCCCATCCAGTGAGATAGTGGCTTAATAGTGGACTTGCCAGTCCTGTCCTTTTGGTGGTAGGTGAATGGCTATCCACCATCTGTGGTTTCTTGGGCATGCCCTTCGTGTGTATGTGTGTGTGTGTGTGTGTGGGTGAAGTCTTTACTCCTGCCCACCAGCCTAAGAAGCTTCTCAAATTATTCCTTCTAAGGATGAGTAGAGATTAGTGACATTATTTGTGTCCCCTATGAATTAGCCATATCTTCCTGGCTGAACTCTCTTAATCCACTTCTTGCTAGCTATCATATGTATCAAAGGGGCACACTTAGAAGGCTCCCTGCAGCCACGGATTTATACCTCTGTCTTTAATGTCCGTGGAGTTAAGATTCCTCACTCTGCCTGTTCCTCAGCCTCTGCTCTCAGCCAACCTTTTATGGAGGAGCCCCTCCAGCGTAGCACTTTCCAGATGCCAGGTAAGGTCCTAAGTTCTTTATAGTTACTATCCCATTAATTCTCTTATAACAGTGCTATGATGTGCATGAAATTGTTAGCACCATTTTATAATTAAGGAAAAAGAAGCTTTGAGAAATTAAGTAACCCCTCTGAGGTGAAATAGCAGTGAGTGGTGGAAATGTGATTTAAATTAAGACAGATGGGGGGATGGGAAGGGACAGACTGGGATTTCAAAATTTGTAGATACTGACAGGCATACGCAGAATAGATAAACAAGCTTATACTGTGTAGCACAGGGAAGTATATACAAGATCTTGTGGTGTCTCATAGCGAAAAAAAATGTGACAATGAATATATGTATGTTCATGTACAACTGAAAAATTGTGCTCTTCACGGGAATTTGACACAACATTGTAAAATGACTGTAACTCAATAAAAAAATGTTAAAAAATAAATAAATTAATTAAGACAATGAATCCAGAGTCCTCAAGTATATCCAATTCTCTGTACTGATTCCCTGTAGTATTTCCTGGAAATCCTGCTTATTTTCTCTTGAAAGTTTTCTACAAACTTTTTTGGTAATGTTTCCATATGTCTTTCTCTAATCCACGATATTCTGTTCTTTTATTTTTATTTATTTATTTATTTTAAAACATTTTTTATTGATTTATAATCATTTTACAATGTTGTGTCAAATTCCAGTGTTCAGCACAATTTTTCAGTCATTCATGGACATATACACACTCATTGGATATTCTGTTCTTTTAAATCCTGATTCTCCATATGCTTTATAAAGAATGCCAATCAACACATGAATACATCTGTAACACACTGTACCCTCATTATGCAAAGGAGAGCAAGAGGTTGAAGCCTTGGAACTTTCCTTCTGTTCTTGCACTTCATCATTTCCACATGTGTTGTGTCTGTATATACATTTTTAGGCCCAAGTGGACAATTTTCCATTTGCAACTACTGGATTACAGGTTTTTCAAAAATACTTTTCCCAAGTTAGTATCAAGTGTATTTAAGTCTTTCAGAATCTGAGTGTCTCTTAATTTAAGAATATCCACAAATTTGATGGACATATTCTTGAAAGACCTTTTCAAGTCATTGACAAAGACGTTGATCCATCCTGATCCTGGTAGACCACCTTGTGATACTACCCCTATTTAATCTTAAGCTTAGGTAGCCCAGAGAGAGACTATTTTACCACACCTAATAGTACTCAATGAGGACTATAAATTTCAAACTCTCCTATGATATCATGAGGCTGAAATTTAACAGAAAACATCTATAATGTCTATATTTTTAATGTAGTCTGCAAATCTCTCAAAAAAGGAAACTCAGTTGTTAATGGCATGATTTAATTATCACAGAGCCCAATGACTGCCATCTATGATCTTTTGGTCTCCTAGGGGGTTGGGCGTTGTATGATAAATTGTATTAGTCTCTTTCCAAGTTTTAATATTAAGTTAACCAGTTCTTAACTTCCTAGGTTAACCTCCACAGGAATCCTACTATTACTTCTAGGGCATCTGTAGGTTTACTTGCTAGTTCTCTGAGAACCTAAGGGTATGGGGTGTCAGATCCTGTTGATTTACATACATTATGTTTGGAAAGTTTTCACTAAATATGTATAAATATTTTTCATTTTGTATGGCATTTTTTCTCCCATCAAAACTTAGGCATATTAACCAACAATTCAAGTCTAAAGAAATAAGGATTAGGAAAGAAGAAATAAAAGTTTTTTTTCCCCCCAGATTATGCTAGATAACCTTCCATTTTCCCCTTTGGTTCTTTATTCCACCTACTTCATCCTGTTCTGTACTCCAGAAGACTGGCCTGAATGAATTACACCTATGTCTTCATTTTCTGGCCTTTATTTCAATTCAACCAAAAGGAGAATATTGGAGGATAAGGGAAAGAAAGGTTGGGGAATATGTCTCCCTGGCTCCTTCTCTTTGTCCCTCTAACAAAGGCCACAAATCTTGCCCGGTTACCTCTGCGTATAGTTATTTCTCGAGGTTCAAGTAACCCCTCCCCTACTTCTGCAGGCCTGGGGATGGTAATCAATCCCTAAATTACTAGCTCTGGTTTCTGCATCATGAATATTGCTTTCCCTAAATCCTTCCCACTTTGTAAACAGTCACCATTTTGTTATGTTCTCCTCAATCACCCATTTTTAGGGTGCCATCAACTTCCTACTGGGATCTTGATTAATGCACAAATGACATGATTATGTACTTAGAAGATCCACCAATGAAAGAATGCTGTCATGTGTTTGGTATGCAAAAATAAGTTCATTTCAGTACCAAAGTCAGAAATAGAAAACGACAATCTTTAAAAAGGAATAATTTGCAAAGAACATCAACTCATTTCATATAGTTCAGAGTAAACCTAATAAAATTTTTCTAAGACTTTAATGGAGAAGTGATAAATCTTTATTGAAATTTTAAAAAATCTAAATATGTGGAGATATATTATGTTCATGGATTGGCAAGACCACAATGGGGAAGTTTTAAAATATATCCACCATTTTTTAGATACTTCTCTTTGAAAAGACAGAAACTAATTCTAATTCCTGAGTATAGGCTGGACTTAGTGACTTGCTTTTTAGAAACAGAGTATGGTAGAAGTGAAAGTGTGTGACTAGGTCATAAAAGGCATCACAGCTTCCTCCTTACTCTCTGTCTTGACACTCTGCAGGAAACCAGCTGTCACATCGTGAAGGCAGTGAGGCTACCCAATATAAGAGCCTACATGGTGAGAAACTGAGGCCTCTGGCCAACATCTCTGTGAGTGAGCCATCTTTGGAAGCTTATCCTTCAGACTCAGTCAAGTCTTCAGATGACTAAAGTTGCAGATGACATCTTAGACTAAAAACTCATGAGAGACCCTGAGCCAGAACCACTCAGCTGAGCTACTCCCAAATAAAAATGATGTGAGATAATATGTAACTCTTATCGTTGTTTTAAGCTACTATACTTTGGGTAATTTGTTACATAGCAATATATTGATAACTAATACATCCAACATCATAAAGGTATCAATTATTAACAAACTGATCTCTAAACATCTTCCCAATAAAAACTCCAATATGTATTTTGTATAACCCCACAAACTTGTTATAAAATTTGTATATAAATATGAATATTCACTTATTCTCCTGAATAAGAAGAGAGTTGAGAGGACTGCCCTAACAGATAGGAATGTTTAATATTAGTGCAGGACTAGATAAATCGATCAATGGAATAGTACAATCATCCCAGAAGAATGCTTAATTATAAGTAGATGCTTGATGTGTGACAGAAGTGGTACCGATGGTCAAAGAGGAGAGAATGGGTTTTCACTAAATGGCATGTGGGACAGTTATAGTCTGATAAACTAAAGAAAAAAAAACCCAGAAAACAGCAAAACAAAATTACCACTCTTGGTTTGAATTTTTGCAAGAGCAGACCCTGAGATAAGGATTTGGGTGCAAGAAGTTATCTGAGAGATGAATCCTGGGAAGCAGAGTCAGAGATTGGGGCAATAAAGCAGGGAACAGATGAAAGCAAATAAAGAGTATGTTTATAAATTGATTGCCTCTATGAACAAGGAAGACTCAACCCTGCTGGGAACCCCCTGAGACACTCTGTAGAACACCCCAGAATTTAGAGGAAGAAGCTGGGTATTTACTGACCACCTCGTATCTCTCATTTGTTGAATGTTGATCCTAGAGCCAGGTTATGGTTGTTGCCTGCTTGGGAAAAAAAACACCCTAAGAATTAGTGGCATTGGAAAAAAAACCCAAAACTTTATTATGCTCATGGGTTTTGTGGGCTGAATTTGGACAGGACAAATTTGGAGATGGCTTGTCTCTGCTTCACAATGCCTGAAGACTTACCTATGACAATTCAAGTGACAGAAAGTGACCCAAAGAGAAGGAACCAGAATCATTTGCAGGTTTCTTCCATCCTATCTGGCACTTGCTCTGAGATGAATGAAAGGCTGGTACCAACCGAGGCTAGCAATTAGAACACCTTCTCGTGGTCTCTTTATATGACTTGAACTTCCTCATATCCTGGAAGTCTAAAGGTAGCTGGATTTCTTATATTGTGGCTCAGGCCCCAAGAATGAACAAAAAGGTGGAATCTGCACGGTGAATTCTAACCTAGCCTCAGAAGGCATGCAGCATCCTTTCCACTTCAAGCATGTCACCAAAGCCAGCCCAGATACAAGTGAGGAGGATGAGACCCTAACTCCTGATGGGAGAAGTGTCAAAGAATTTGCGGCCATCTTTAGAACTACAACACATATTACCTCTTCGGAATTTCTGTCCTGCCTGTGTCGATGTTCCCATAGCAGAGAAAAATCTCAGGAATAGAGATGCAGGTGTTTGAGGGAGGCCATTGTTGGTGTGCTTAGAAATTGTTCAACAAAGCTACATAGGACCTCTGGGGTAGGAACAACTGTAGAGCAGGCCCCCAACAACATTTATCTTTCATCATGTGTATCCTTCGGAGCTCCTTGTGCTCCATTTTAAGTTCACCTCCAGCATTTGTGAACCTTACCTGGCTAATTTCTTTGTATATGAGCTGGCCACAGGAAACTCCAACAAGACCATAAGCATGAGCTGAAGGAAGGCACCCGTGCAACAGTGGTTAAGTAACACTGGGGTTTGGGTTATATCTTTGTGTAACTTACGTGTTCCCTTAGGATTGCATATGTCCTGTTGTCCATCATCTAGTAGATTGCTTTTGCTCCAATTCAATTATAAGCTGATAATACTCAGCTTATAATAAATAACTCTGGTGGCTGGTCACTCAATGCTTGCTTGGGGCTCCACTCAAAACTGATGGCCTTCCACTTCATTTGACATGATTTGGAAGATCATTCCTAAGTGTGGAAATGGAAATACTTTCTTAGAATCCAAAGAATCCTACAAAATGTGTGGTTCTTTTTTATGGGAAGAGGTACAAGTTGCAATAAATTGTCCTTGATATTGAAGAGAATGCCCTGGTATGCTCCAGACCTTTGGACCCTGCACTAACTCAGGTCCTTCTAGAAGCAGACACTAAGTCTGATGTGCAGGAGATTTATTGGGGGGTAATACTAGGGGAAGATAAAGGGGAACAAGATGGATTAGGCAGGGCAGGCTTTTAAATTATGATGCAAGTCTGACATCTGTGGTAAGAGAAGGGAAATGAAGGAGGATTGGGGAGGAAAACTATTAGACTGAAGCACAGTTCTAAGAAAATTTTGGTCAGGCTTATAGAAGTCACAAATCAAAGCTAACCATTAGAGCAGTCAGTCCACAACCCATAGGAATGGGCCAGCATTTATACCTCCATGGTGCTCAATTATTGACTAGGAAAAACCCGAGGGAAACACGACACTGGCACAGATGTAGTGGTGGTTCCCAGCAGGGGCAACTGAGATTCTTAGGCAGTTATGCCCCTTGCAGCCAGTTCTCTTAAAGGAGATCTGAATGGTACGTTCAGGACTACTGCATCCCTAAAGTCTTCAACAATCTCCCTGAAACTCTTGGGAATTACTTCCCACCTTTTGGCATACACATGTCTTACTAGACCATCTACTTTCCACTTTCATGATCACTAGCTCTAATTCTAACTTGATGTCATCAATATAATGGACCATTGTAATGACCTCTGGGGTACTGAGATGATCTAGGTGTCTTTGTATTATATTACAGCAGATAGGAGGAGGGCTAACAGAAGCATTTGGCAAGATGGTGAAAATATACTGCCATCTATCCCAGGTGAGTGCAAATTGTTTTTTGATTCTCCTTCCTGATGAGTATTGAAAAGAACACATTAAAAAAAATCAATAGCTGCTACAAATCAGAGGCTGTGTTCATCTGCTCTAGCAAAGATACTATCTTCAGCACAGCGTCTATGATTGGGGCTACCATTTGTTAAGTTTACTGCAGTCTATCACCATCTGCCATATCCATCTGTTTTTTTGCAGGGCCATACTAGTGAATTAAACAGAGATAGGTTGGAGACTATCATCTCTCAGCCTTTAAATCTTCAATTCTCTGAAGTTCCAGCTGGGTTATGATATCACTTACAATTTACTATCTTGGCGAGGGGAATACAGTTTCAATTGCTTCAATTTGGCCTTTTCTATTAGAAAGGTTCTTATTCCACAGGTTGGAAAATGAAAATGAGGGGTTTTTTTTAAGCTGCTAATTATATGTATTCCATTCAGGGACTAGAGAAGTGAACACAGAGTTGTCTGATAGACCCGATGGACCCTCTGTGAGATAACTAAGATATACTTGGTCTAGGGCTCCATCTATCATATGGTCTCCATTCTGCCCCACTTTAAAAGGGGGAAGGTTGGCATTTTTGGACCCTTGGTATTTCTGTCACCTCAGACCCTGTATTCAATAGCCCACAAAAGCTCTGAGCATACCCTTTCCCCAGTGTATAGTTATCTGAGTTAATGAATGTAGGTCTTTTTGAGGAAGGAATGGCAGAGATATTTTGTAGTAGGAATGTAGGTTTCTCTCTTAGAAATGTCTGACTTCTCCTTCAGTTGATGGACTCTGAGTCTGAGAACTGGCTCAAGTCTGGAAGTGGGGTGAGGGTTTGTGATTTTTACATTGAACAACTGACAGTAGCCTTCTGCTTTCTATCTCTGACTCTTTTTTCAAATTCCCTTAGAAATAATTTCATTGCTTTCCTACGTATTTCCCTCCAGCAAATATACCACAGTCTCTTAGCCACAATGAAGATCCCAGCGAATCAGGACCACTGGTTGCAATTCCATTCATGCTGACCATTAGGTAATTATCTCCACCGTTCCTCTGATTATTGTGTGTCACCATCTGGACTCTGCTATTATGCAATTCTACCATCCCCATTGAAACGAGGGAGCCCAGTTCAATAATGGTGTCTCCTACCATCCACTCTGGCCTACGGAGAACTTGTTCCTTTTTTGTTGCAGTATGTTGCAACAGCCATATCATCATTATTGGTGGAACACTGCAGCTATAAGAGTGGAAGAAGGAAGAAGATAAAACCGAAGGCAGAGAGACCAGTGAAGAGGCTATTACATGCTTGATGGCAAAAGACAACAAGGGCCAAGAGTTATAGGGCTGTTGATGGTGAGATGTCAGCTTCACAGCCAGCCAGAAGGAGACAGGTATAAAGAATCCCCAGAGGCTGATGCCGCCTACACTCTCTCTACAACCTTCTTCATGTTATATTCTGCTTTCCAGAACAATATTGCAATCTCTGCTTTAAACGAACAAATTCTCAAGATATCACCCTCCTCCATCCATCTATTACACTGTACAAAAATGAAACAATTAAATCCTTTATGATACAAGCATCTTGAACAGAGATCAAATGTAATTCATCCCACATGCTGTCAGCTAATTAAAGTATTTGTACCACAGATTCCTCAGCCTTTCACACAACCTTGGAGGGGTACTAGGGTCTTATTTCAGGAGAAAAACAAATCACTCTCCATGTTCCCCTTATTTAATTTATGCCACAGGGCCAGTAGCTTCAGTACAGAGCTGCAGTTTTAAGTTTCATATTTATCCTAGAAGTTCAATGTGCACCTTCAGAAAACTGCCTGCCGCTAAGAAGGAAATTATATGTTAAAGAAATCTTTAAACCTGGATGAACTAGTTTCTCTTCCTCCCTGTCCATCCCAATTTCTGTCTTAAGCTTCATTCGCACACTGTTATTCTCTTTACTCTCTGATCTCAGCCCAGTGGGAACTGAGATACTGGAGGAAGATGTGTATTTTTTTCTAGTTTTACAGCATGACAGAAGGTGGAAGTGATAGGTAAATGAGGGAAATACAAGGCCTTAATATGTAGAACTAATATGCCAGGTTCTTGGTATACTGAGAAACTCACCAGGTCCTGTGGTTAATCTTTATCTGAATAATATATAGCACATTCTTTCCTAGAACTAACACTCAGCTGGAGGGACTGCCATTGGACTGCTCATTTTGCTGCCAGGCACTGAACATTTGAGCCTTTTGCGGGCAAATTAAGCATTTTTGACATTTAACAAACATTTATTGGGCACCTACTGTATGTCGGCTGCTACCAAGTAATTGGAGGGAGGATACGAATTCTTTCAGTGTATTTTCCAACCTTGTGCTTGACTCAGGTCAAGGAGTAAGGATCCTCAGCCAATTCATAAAAACCTCACCTACTCTCCTTGTCACCATCGTCACAAAAGTTCTGCTTCTGATTGTCCTTGCTCCTTTCTCATTTCTGATTTGTCTTATAGAAGAAAATCCTTGAACTAACTTGGGTAGGTTTTCTTGTTTTTTTCTGAATTATCTGTAAGATCTTTCTTGACCTGAATGTTTGTATTATTTGTTATTATATATACTCTTTGGGTTCTCATGAATATTTTATCATCCCTAAAGCCAACCTAAATGCAAATTTTCATTTGATTGACAATTGAAAAAAAAATATTTCCAGAGTACACAAGTACAACGTGTCGATTAATTTTCTAAAAGTCTTTGGATTGTATATTTAATGTTGGCTGATGCTTCTTCAACAAGCTCTATGGGTTTCACTAAGACCTCCAAAAAATTTATGAGGAAGAGTCTTCTTCAGTTTCCCTCCTAGAACCTCAGGTCTGGGTGATACACCCAGAGTAGATGAGAATTTGACACCTGTTCACTGATTGACTGACCTCTGCTTTCTCTATCCATATGCAGGGTCATGTAGGTAAGTCTCTCTGTCATTACCTTTAAAAATTTCACAAGCTGTTTCAACAGCAATACCCAGTGGTAAGGGGTTTTCTTCCTTTCCCAAAGCACACTGAGACCTAATTATCCTCTCTCATTCTGTTCTATTCTTACATCAGCTGTCTACATGTGAGTACCTAGGATCACTCTCCTATCTCCTGCTGAGGACCTCCATTAGCCAATCCCAAATAGATGCTAAAGGGGACACAGAAGGAGCATGGTGATGTAATTCAGACAGGCAGCCCTCTGGGACAGAGAGCATTTTGGAGAAGAGTGGAAAGTGGATCAGGAAGGGAAGGTCAAATGGAAGATATCCAACATGCTCTTTATCTGCTTATTTATTGAGTACACACACAGAAACATACACATAAAAATACACATATTCAAAAACTTCAGCAAAAATTGAAGTCAAAGTCTAACAATTTCAAACTGACACAGTAAGATAATTTGGTTACCAATTAATTCAGCCATGTTCAAGGCACTTGGTAAGCACTGAAAGTAGTACAGATGTGTATAAAGAAAGGTGGCTGTTTTCAAAATGCTTACAGTTAAGTCATAAAATCAGAAAGTGTTTTTTTCTTGGAAAGCAAAGTGTCAAGAATAAGTAACACTTGGACACTAAGACTAAGGCTCAAATGAAAACTGGAGCTCCTAATATCAGTATCCATCTGTATTAGCACTAAGAACATGCCCATTTGTAAACAGTTGAGGCAAATGAGGAGATGGGCACTCTCCTTCAGGCCGGTCATGGAGAACAGCTGCTCCAGCAATGCTCCTGAACATTGCACAACGACCACCTGGAGGGCTTGTGGCTCCTGTGGAGAAAATCCTACTCATCTTTAATCTCTTTATTTTCTCCCTCATTTAGCCTCTTCATAAGTTAGAAAAATAAAAAGATATCTCCTGGGTTGTCAACACTTCTCCAAGTCCGGGTGTTAATTCTTTCATGACACTACATGAAATAAAACTCAAGGGTAAAATCAATCTATGGACTTTGCTTGGAAGTTATCCGTGAAGTGGAAAACCACCCCCTGCTGTTCTTTAGTTCTCAGTCTCTGTGTTACTGAGTACTGAGGGAAACAACAAGCAACAATCTCTTCACAAAGCACATTTTAATCATATCACTATGTAAAACATGTATCTATTATATGACTGCAAAGAATGCCTTTACATTTAATTCATTGCTCCCCAAGCATCTCATTTAGAGAGATGTTAACTAAATTACCATCCTCCATCCAAGATCAATGGGTAATTTACTGAAACCAGTTTTATATCTTTAAATATAAGTCACATATCATCCAGGTGGTTTTCCAAGGACTAAGGGAGTCTTCCCCCAAAGGTGGCAGAAAAAGCACTAGAATTCTTACATAAGAGGGTCTCATGGGCAATCACTGTGTTAGAAGAGCAGGTAAGGAAGTGCTAGGGGTAGAACTTAGCACTGTTTTTAGCTAGTTATTCTAATAAGATTGACAAGAAGAAGGTCAAGATGGCAGAGTAGGAGGTGGTTGAACTCACTTCTCCCAATAACGATATCACAAATACATCCACATGTGGAGCGATTCTCACTGAAAACGGACCAGAGACTGGCAGAAAGACTCTTATACAGCCAAGGCAGTAAAGAAAGATCCACACAGAGTTAAGCAGGAAGGAAAGAGAACTGATAAGGCTGGGACCTGTACTCCTAGGAGGGGACACAGAAGAGGAAGAGTATTACATAAACTCAGAGATCTACCATGGGGAGTGAGCAGTCACCCACTGGAAAGACAAGTCCCCTTAGCTGGTTTAAAAACCAGTGGCAATAACAAGAGTGCTGTAAGAAAACTAGACTCTGCTCAAGAAGAGCATGCACTGCTTGCTTACTCCTGGGAACATGGCTGAGGAAGCACACTGAAGTTGCCTGGGACATTGGCTGGTTGCCCAGGACCACTCCTACATGTACCAGATGACACTGGGCATCCATGCTGGCCCCTTTAACTCTGGCACAGCTCCCCACTAGGACAAAACCTGCTTTTCCAAAGAGAACGCACAATTAGGAGATACAGAACCCGCTAGGACTCAAAACTGCATCTGAATGGAATGAGGGTGGCCATTCCTGGCATTTGCAGAGATAGCAGATCAGAAGTGGTCTGGAGCTCTGGCTGGTGTGCAAGGACCACCCCAGTATATGCCTGGGCCTATGCCAAGTGCCCACTCTGGCTCTTCTTGCTCCAGTGCTGCTCCCCTCTGGGGTGGAAGTTCTATTGTTGGGGGGTTGGGGGCAGGAGAGCCCACACCTAGAGGGGACAGAACCAGCTCAGACCTTGCCTTCAGGAATTCTATTCAAGTACCTTGGGACCTGACTGTATTCACATACGGAGGAGACGGCCACCGAGCAAAGGCCAAGCCCTGGCTTACAACTTGTTCTGGCCTCTATTTCCTCCATCTCCAACCCCACATCCCACCAAGGTGATGGCTATTAGCAACCCTGGGGGAAGACAGGATCCATGCTCACTTCAGATATTGCTCTCCTGTGGAAGCCACTAGGCACCTGTAGAATGTTTGTGGGTGTCCCCACACAAGGGTATGTTTCAAGATTGAGATAGGTAACCATTTCACCTAATTTCATAGAGACAGAGAAAATTATGCAAAAATGAGAAGACAGAAATTTGTTTCAAATGAAAGAACATGAAATAAACATAAAACACCTAATGAAACAGAAATAATTCACAAGATAAAGAGTTCAAAGCATTAGTAACAAGAAGGCAAACTGAACTAGAGAAAATAATAGATAAGAGTGAAAATTTTAATAAGGAGCTAGAAAAAAAAAGTCAGAGCTAAAGAATATAATGAAAATTAAAAACATGCTAGAATTAACAGAAAACTAGGTAATAAAGAAGAACACATAAGTGATTGGGAAGATAGAATAATAGAAATCACCCAATCAGAGCAAAAAGACAATCAAATAAAAAATGAGAACAGTTTAAGGAACCTCTGAGACAAAATCAAATATATTAACACTCACAGTAAAAGGAACCCAGAAAGTGAAGAGAGACAGAAAGGCAGTAAAAATGTATTCAGTGAAATTAGGGCTGTAAAGAAGGAAACATATATCCCAGCATAGGAAACAAAGAGAGTTCCAAACAAGATGAACCCAAAGAGATCCACACCAAGACATATAATTAAAATGGCAAAAGTTACAGATAAACAGAGAATTTGAAAGGCAGGGAGAGAAAACAAAGTCACATACAAAGGACCCCCAATAAGGCTATCAGCTGATTTTTTTAGCAGAAGCTTTGTGGGCCAGAAGGGAATGCGTAATACAGTTAAAGCGCTGAAAGGGAAAAACCTGTAACTTAGGATAATCTACCCAGAAAGACTAGCATTCATATTGAAGGAGAGATAAAGAACTTACCAAACTAGCAAAAACTAAACGAGTTACTCAGTACTAAACGATTCTAAAAGAAATGTTAAAGTGTCTTCTCTAGGTGGAAAATAAAAATCAAGAATTCATAGGAAAGGAAAAAAATCCCACTAGTAAAGGGGAATATATAGTAAAGATTGTGGATCAACAACTTATATAAGCTAGGACAATGAATAAAAGACAAAATTTTAAAGCAACTACAATAAACAATAAAAGGGTAAACATGAAGATGTAAAAAATGATATTAAAACAAAATGTGGGGAAGGAGAATAAAGAATATAGATCTTTCAGAATGTGTTTGAACTTAAGTGACTATCAGCTTAAAACAAGTAGATTATGTATATATAGGTCAACATATATGAACCCCTTGGTAACCATAAATCCAATGCCTACAGTAGATATGCAAAAACTAGAGAGAAACACAAGCATTCCACACACACACACACACACACACACACGGTCAAACCACAAGGGAAGAAATTAACAGAAGAACAGAGAAGAAATACAAAGACAACCAGAACAAGTAACAAAATGGCAGGAAGTACATACCTATCAGTAATAACTTGAAATATCAATGGACTTAATGCTCCAACTGAAAGATTTCAGGTGGCTGATTGGACTAAAAAAGCAGACTCATTTATATGCTGCTTACAAGAGACTCACTTCACCTAAAGAAACACTCAGACTGAAAGTGAGGGGATGAAAAAAAGATATTTTGTGAAAATGGAAATGATAAGAAAACTGGGTAACAATATTTGTACCAAAGTAGACTTTAAAAGAAAGCCTATAACAAACTACAAAGAAGGGCATTATTTAATGATAAAGGGATGAATACAAGAAGAGGCTGTAACATTTGTTAACATACGTGCACCTAATAAAGGAGCACTTAAATATATAAAGCAAGTATCAAGAGATATAAAGGTAGAAACTGATATTAATACAATATTATAATGGGACTTTACACTCCACTTTTATCAATGGACAGATCAGACAGGAAAAAAAAATAAGGAAACTATGGTTAAACACACTGTAGACCAGTTGGACTTAATACCTATCTCAATACACATTCCATACAAAAACACCCAAATATACATTCTTTCAAGTGCACATGGAAGTTCTCCAGGATAGATCATATGCTACATATGCTAGCCCCAAAACAAGTGCTGACAAATTTAATAGAACAGAAACTATACCAAGCTTTTTTTTTTTTTTTTTTTTTTTTTTTGCTGACCACAGTGCTATGACACACAAAAAATCAATTACAGGAAGAAAAATGGAAAAAACACACACACATGGAAACTAAATAACATGCTATTAAAAGATGGGTGACTGAGGAAATTAGAAAATACCTCAAGACAAATGAAAATAAAAACATAACTTTCTAAAACCAAGACTCAGCAAAAGGAGTTCCAAGAGGAAAGTTTATAGCATTAGAAGCCTTCCTCAAGAAACAAAAATTTCAAATAAACAACCTAACCTACCATTTAAAGGAATTAGAAAAGAAAAATGTACAAAGCTGAAGTCAGTAGAATAAATGAAATAATAAAGAGCAGAGAGGAAAAAAAATAAGAGATCATTAAAAAATGGAAAAAATTCAATGAAACTAAGAACTGCTTTCTTGAAAAGATAAAAAAAATTGATAAAACTTTAGCCAGGCTCACTAAAAGAGAGGACCTAAATAAACAAAATAAGAAATGAAAGAGGATAAATAACAACTGATATCACAGAGATACAAAAAAAACTAACTTAAGAGAATACTACAAACAGTAATATGCCAACAAATTGGACAACTTAGAAGAAATGGACACATTTCTAGGAACATACACCCTGCCAATACTCAATCAAAAAGAAACAATTTTCACAGACCAATAAATAGAAGTGAAATTGAATTTGTCATATAAAAACTCCCAGCAAACAAAAGTCCAGTACTGGAAAGCTTGACATGAGAATTCTAACAAAGATATCCTTCTTAAACTATTTTTAAAAAAATTGAAGAGAGCAGAACACTCCAAAATTCATTCTACAAGGCCACAATTACCCTGATTAAAAAAAAAAAACCAGACACAGACATTACAAAAAAGGAAAATTACAGACCAGTATCTCTGATGAATATAGATGCAAAGATATCCAACATAATATTAGCAAACTGAATTTAACAATAAATAAAAGACTCATACAACATGATCAAGTGGGATTTATTCAAGGGATGCACGGATGATCCAATATCCTCAAACCAATGTGATACAACATATTAACAAAAGGAAAGAACAAAAATTACATGATCATCTCAATAAATGAAGGAAAATCATTTACAAAATTCAACATCCATTCATTATAAAAACTCTAATCAAAATGGGTTTAGAGGGGACATATCTCAACATAATAAAGGCCATTTATGACAAATGCATAGCTAATATACTCAATGGTGAAAACCTGGGAGCTTTTCCTCTAAGATCAGGAACAGGAAAAGCATGCATACTCTCACCACTTCTTTTTAACATAATATTGGAAGTTCTAGCCACAACAATTGACAATAAAAAGAAATAAAAGGCATCTAAACTGGAAAGGAAGAAAAAAGTCACTATTTGCAGAAGGCATGATACTATTAACAGAAAACTGTGAGTCTCCACCAAAAGAACTATTAGAACTAATAAGTTCAGTAATATTGCAGGATACAAGATTAATATACAGATATCTGTTGCTTTTCTATACACTAATAATGAACTATCAGAAAATGAAATCAAGAAAACAATCCCATTTAAAATTGCATCAAAAAGAATAAAGCTAGAATTAAACTTAACCAAGGAGGTAAAAGACTCTGAAACTACATAACATTGATGAAGGAAATTGAAGATAATACAAATAAATGAAAAGATACCCCATGTTCGTAGGTTAGAAGAATTAATATTGTTAGAATGTCCAGACTAAGTGAAACCACTTACAGATTTCATGCAATCCTTACCAAAATACCCATGACATTTTTCAGAGAACCAGAACAAATAATCCTAAAATTCACATGGAATCACAAAAGGCCCTGAATAGCCATAGAAATCCTGAGGAAAAAGAATAAAGCTGGTGGTATCACACTCCCTGACTTCAGACTACACTACAAAGGTACAGTCATCAAAACAGTATGGTACTAGCACAAAAACAGACATAGATCAATGGAATAGAATAAAGAGCCAGAAATAAACCCATGCACGTATGATCAATTAACCTATGACAATGAAGGAAAGAACATACAATGGAGAAAAGACAGTCTCTTCAATAAGTGGCATTGGGAAAACTAGACAGCTACATTTAAAAGTGAGATTAGAACATTCCCTCACATTATATACAAAAATAAACCCAAAATTGTTTTAAGACCTATATGTACGGCCTAAATACATAAAAGTCCTAGAATAGAATATAGGCAGAACACTCTTTTACATATTTTGTAGCAAGATTTTTTGGATCTGTTTCCTAAGCAAAGGAAATGAAAGCAAAAATAAACAAATGACACCTAATTAAACTTAAAAGCTTTTGCACAGCAAAGGAAACCATTGACAAAATGAAAAGACAACCTACTGACTGAGAGAAAATATTTGCAAATAATATGACCAGTAAGGTGTTAACATCCTAAACATATAATTAACTCATACAACTCAATATCAAGAAGACAAGCAATCCAATTAAAAAATGGATACCTGGATAGACTTTTTTATTTTTATGAAGAAGACATACAGATGACCAACAGGCACACAAAAAGATGCTCAACATCACTCATCGGAGAAATGCAAATTAAAACCACAAAGTTATATTACCCTCATATCTGTCAGAATGGCTATCTTGAAAAAGACCACTAATCACAAAAGTTGGTAAAGATGTGGAGAAAAGAGAACACTTCCACACTGTTGGTTGGACTGTAAATTGGTACCTTCACTGAGGAAAAACAATATGGAATTTCCTCAAAAAACTAAAAATAGAACTATCATATGATCCAGCATTTCTGCTCCTGGGTATATATCCTAAAAAGTGACTTTAAAAGACACATGCTCCCCAATGTTCATAGCAGCATTATTTACAATAGCCAATCATAGAAGCAATCTAAGTGTCCATCAGCAGATTAATGGACAAAGAAACGTGCTGTATATAAATACAATGGATACTCAGCCATAAAAAGAATAAAATTTTGCTATTTGGAAAAACATGGATGGACTTGGAGGGCATTTTGCATAATTAAATAAGCCAGAGAGAGAAAGATAAATACTGTATGTTATCACTTACATGTGGAATCTAAAAAATAAAACAAACTAGTAAATACAACAAAAAAGAAACACACAGATGTAGAGAACAAACCGGTGGTTACTAGTGGGAGAGCGAATTGGGGAAGGGCATGATAGGCATAGGGAATTAAGAGGTACAAATCACTATGTATAAAGTAAATGAGCTACAAAGACATATTGTACAGCACAGGGAAAACAGCCAATATATTATAACAACTTTCAAGTAAGTATAAGCTATAAAAATATTGAATCGCTAGGTTGTATACCTGAAACTAGTATAGTATTGTAAATCAACTGTACTTCAATAAAAGAAAAAAAAAGATGAACAACTTCAAATAATTAAAAAAATAAGATTGACATTAGGTTAATCGTCATACTGAAGAACGGTGGTCGGTGGCTGATAGAGATGAGAGTGGGACGGGGAAAATGCCTTCCCAAGCCCAGTTCTCATGTAACTATTACCAGTCTGTAGAGCTATACTGAGGTGAGGGGAATAAAAAGATCTGTTATTACTGTGTTTTTGTCAAATATTTTCCTTTCACGAGGTAAAAACAATAGATGAATACATTTTATAACAGAGTCAGACCCTCACCTAAGACTATGAATAAAGAGGGGTATGTTGGACCAAAATGGAGTAAGAGGGATCAGATTCAGCACTGGGCTTTAAGCAGCCCAGGGTAATGAACACTGAGAGGGGAAACAAATAATGTTTCAAGTCCTAAAATTATTCCTACCTTACTTCCTAGAACCTCCAGATTGTACCTCAGGGGAATATATATATATATATACACACACACACACACACATATATATATACTGAGCCCAACAGTCTACTATGGTGAGAAGATAGTGCTGGGATTCCCAGGAAGTAAAGCAGCTACACTTAAAGAGGGCAAAGTCAGAAAGGGGATATTGCTACACAAAGAGAGCTCCCTAAATCTACAGAGGGTACCCCTGGTGTCATTAACTGAGCAGTCAACAGCATGTGCATGTGAGGAGACTACCTGAGACTAAGGGGAAAAGCTATGTGGAGGAAGCTAAGGGAAAAAATTTCTTAGAGCTTGTACAGGCCCAGGAGTATTTCATGTTCTCATCAACTAGAAAGAAAAACATCTCATAATTCAAGAGGCATTAGATAGAGTATTTGAACTCTGCTTACACCAAAACAAAACTTAAAAGCAAGCTTTGAAAGTAAAAGAAATACAGTTGACCTTTAAACAATGTGGTGGTTAGGAGCACCAAAAATCCAAATATAACCTATAGTCAGCTCTCCATATATGTGGTTCCTGCATACTCATAGTTCTGTATCGTGCAGATTCAACCAACCACAGATCTGGTTGTATAAATACAATAGTATTTACTACTGGAAAAAAAAAATCCACGTCTAGGGCTATCTATGTAGTTCAAACTCTATTGTTCAATGGTCAACTGTATTTCCAAGTAACTTAACTGCATCTCAGAACAAAGTTTAAAAATATTTTTAGGAAAACAAAAACATTTAACAGTCAAAAATTAAAATTGATAATGTTTCATATCCAATAAAAATTTACTAGGAATACAAAGAAACAGGAAACTGCAATTAATAATGAAGAAAAAAGTCAATGGATAAAGCAGACCCAAAAGTGACATAGATGATAGAACTGGTTGAGAGGGCATTAAGACAATCAAGAAAACAGAGAAAGATTGAGCATATTAAGTAGAGACACAGAAGTTCTTTAAAAGAGCCAAATCCAATACTAGAGGTAAAAGATATAATGTTGAGCTTATCAGATTGTACACTGCTGAAAATTAGCAATCTTGAAGACAACAGAAGCTATCCAAAATGAAATAGAGAAAGAGAGAGAAGGGGTTAAAAAAACAAGAACAGCTTATTTTGTACATAATTGAAATCCCAAAGGAGAGGGAAAAATTAGAATATATATGGCCTAAAATTCTCCACATTGATGAAACTGCAAATCACAGAACCAAAACTAACAAACCTCAGGCACAAGACACCTGAAAAAAACTATATGAAGCCACATCGTAATACAATTGTTTAGAATCACTGACAAATAGAAAATCTTAAAAGCAGTCAGATTAAAAAGGCACAGTAGGCATACACAAAGATATGAATGAAAGCAGGCTTCTTGTCTGAAAAGAAGTAAACCAGGAGATAAAGGAATAGTGTCCTAAAGTAGGTGGAGAAGAAAATAATCATATTGAAATTCTATACCTAGCAAAAATGTATTTCAGACAGGAAGATGAAATAAAGGTTTTTTTTTTCTCACACACATTTAAAATATAACAATAATAAGAGCTAACTGAATTCATCACCAGGCAATATGCACTATAAGATACAGTAAAGGAAGTCCTTTAAGCAGAAGTGGGAAATGATACCAGATGGAAATCTGGATCTCTCTAAGCAAATGAAGAGCCCTGGAAATACTAATTGCCTATTTAAAGCAAATCACTAGCTTTGTATTATAATGTTCATAGCATATGTAGAAATATAATATATTTCAGCAATAGCCCAAATTCTAGGATGGGGGAAATGAAAGTATATTGCTATATGTGAAGTAGTATCATATTATGTATAGGTACACCATGTAAATTTACATATTATGAATCTTAAAGCAATCAC
Organism: Vicugna pacos; assembly: GCF_048564905.1. NCBI lineage: Eukaryota > Metazoa > Chordata > Mammalia > Artiodactyla > Camelidae > Vicugna > Vicugna pacos. The sequence continues at coordinate 19,348,078 of NC_132992.1, read as the reverse complement.
TCAAAAACCAAAATCAGAATTACAGCTCTGAAACCAACACAGGAAAGACCAAGAAAAGGCAGAAGAAGAGGAAAAAAGAAACATAGAGCAGATGGAAAAAGTAGAAAACGACTGGCCAGATGGTAGATATAAACATGATTGTTAAAATAACAACATTAAATAGATGACCTAAACACAACAAGTGAAAAGTGGGGATTATCAGATTGGATAAAAAAGCAAGACCCAATTACACACTGCCAATGAGAAACTCACTGTGGATATAAAGACAAAATCGGTTAAAAATAAAAAGATAAAGGTATTCCTTGCTAATTCTAATCAAAAGAAACCTCAAGTGGTTATGTTAATACCAGGCAAAGTAGATTTTATAGAAAATAATATTATCAGAGATAAAGAGAGCTTTTTCAAAATGACAAAAGGACCAATTAATCAAGAAGACGTAGCAATCCTAAATGTGTATGAACCTGATAACAGAAATTGAAAACACATGAAACAATCTGTTTACATTAGAAGGAAAAATAGGCAAATTTATGATTAGAAAAAAATTTATACATTCTTAATTCAATAATTAATGGAACAAGTAGGCAGAAAATCATTCAGCATATAGGTTTGAACAACACTATCATCCAACTACAGCTAATTAAATTTTATAGACCATTCAACTTAAAACAGCTGAATAAATATGCTGTACATATTTTTCTAGTGTACTTGGAAAGCTTATCTAGATAAACCTTATTCTGGGCCATAAAACAAGTTTCAATAAATTTAAAAGAATTCAAATCATGCAAACTCAGTCCTCTGACTGCAAAGGAATTAAATCAGAAGTTAATAATAAAGATATCTAGATAATCTACAACTGTTTGGAAATGAAATAGAGCACTTCTAAATACTTCCTAGTTTAAATAAGAAATCAAAATAGCAATTAAAAAGTATTTTGAACTGAAAGTAAATGACAACACATCAAAATGTGCACAATACATCTAAAGCAGAAAAGAAATATATGGCACTAAATACTTATATAGAAAAGAAAATGTCTCAAATCAATGACTTCAGGTTCCCTCTTAAGAAAATAGAAAAGAAAAAAATTAAACTCAATGTAAGCAGAAGAAAGGAAATAATAAAGGTAAGAGTAGAAATCAAATAAAAAAGTAGATAAAATCACTGAAGCCAAAGTCAAGTTCTTTGAGAATTCAATAAAATGATAAATCTCTAGCCAGATTTATCAGGGAACAAGTAACTACACACATCCATGCATATGTACATATATAAATAAAAGAGAGAAAGAGAAGTAGAAAATGACCTTTATCAGGAATGAGAGGGTATATCTGTAAATATTCTACAGATATCAGAGATAATAAGAGAATATGATGAGCCACTTCATGCTAATAAATTCAAGAACTTTAATGAAGGGGACATTTTCATTGAAAGAGACAAAATACCAAAGTTTATTCATAAAGAAATAGATTACATCTGTAGCCTTATTTGCATAAAAATAATTGAATTTATAGCTAAACATTTCCCACAAAGAAAACTCCAGACCCAGATGACTTTACCGGCGAATTCTACCAAACATTTCAGGAAGAAATAGTACCAATGATATACAAATTCTAGAAAAGTAGAGAGAAGGGCATACTTTCCTGATTCTGTGAAGCCAACATTACCATGATACCAAAACAACAGGAAGGCATTACTAGAAAAGGAAATGACAAATTAATATCCCTTATGAACATAAGGGTAAAAATTATTAACAAAATTTCAGCAAATCTAATCCTGCAATATGTGAAAATGATAATATATCATAATCAAATGAGTTTTATCCGTAAAATGCAAGGTTACATTAACATTCAAATATAAATCAAGGGGACTTTCATTTTCAGCTCTGACATATAAAGAGCTTAGAAATCATCGTTCTTGTCTTTTCAATAAGAAAAAGCTGAACAAACTGAAATTTAATGGCTTTTCTCAGATCAATCAGAGAACTGGTATCTCAGGGCAAACTGCACCCTGAAATCTGGAGAGACAGGTGAATACAGAGAATCACAGCTGAGACCAGCCTAAATGGAACAGGAGCTGCTGGAATAGAAAAATGGTAAGAACACTTCAAAAGAAACTTTGATGAATTGCTGGAAGGTAAAGTGTGGTCTAGTACAGAAGTGAGAAACTTGGGAGCAGCAGAAGTGTGGATTTTACTTGGACATAATCAGGTATGCATGGTAAATGAGACATGAAAAAACACTCATGCTTCTGTCAGGGAAGGGGAAAAGGACCAGAAAATTCTCTATCCGAGAGACCTGTTCTGTAAGGGAAAAGACTACCAAAACCTTTCCTGAGGTGAGGAAATACAATTTACTCAACTCCAGCCATCACACAAAGAAAACAAACAAAAAAGCTGAGAAAATATGTGTGAAGCTCACACCCAGGGACACAGGCTCACTTAAAGACTGAGACTTAAGATTATAAACTGCTTTCCTTTCTCCCCTACTTTACCATCACAATAGGCCTCCAGTATAATAATAGTGGATTACATTGGAAGAGTCCCAAGGCCCAGACTCTATTTAAAGAGATTTTTTTTAAGGAAGTCCAAAGACAAAAGTGCAACAAATGACAAGAACACCAGAAGAAATAAAAGGCTCTGGCATCTGCAGCTACAAAGCTTATCTCCTAGCCAGATTAACACAAGACATGACACCAAAGATCTGCTTACTTCAGATCCTATTACATGATACATAGTGTATGGGTTTCAACAAAAATTACAAAGCAGGCTAAAAGGCAAGCAAAAACAGACTCTGGAGAGACAAATCAAATATCATATCAGCTCAGATAGGGCATAGAATTTAGAATTATCAGAGAATTTAAAATAAACTGTAACTAATGTATTAAGAATTCTAATGAATAACGTAGACAACTTTCAAGAGCCAATGGGTACTATAAGAAGAGAAATGAAAACACTAAGAAAGAATCATAAGAAGTACTGGAAAAAAAAACACTAACAGAAATGAACGCTTGTGATAGGATCATCAGTAGACAGACACAGTCAAAGAAAGAATCAATGAGCTTAAAGACGATGTCAGTAGGAACTTTAGCACAGAAAACACCAACCAGCATAAAAACCAAAATTTCTAGATCCAGGCATATCATATTCAAATTGCAGAAAACCAAGAAAAAGAGAAAACCTTGAAAGCAGCTAGGGGTGCAGCTTACTATAGAAGAACAGAGATAAAAACTCTATTAGACTTCTTGTCAGAAATCATGCAAGCAAAAAGAGATTAGAGTAAAATATTTAATATACTGAAAGAAAAATACACCAACCTAGAATTCTATATTAAATAAAAATTATCCTTCTAAAGTAAAGGAAAAGTAAAGACTCTATCAAGCAAAAATTGAGGGAATTTATTGCCAGCAGACCTGTCGTAGAAAATATTAAAAGCAGTGCTTGAGGCGGAAGGAAAATAATATAGGTTAGAAACTTGGATCTACATAAAGAAAGGAAAAGCATCTAGGAAGGAATAAATGAAGGTAAAATAAAATCTTTTATTTTTCTTATTACTCATTGATCTAATAGAGAACTGTCAGAGTAATAATAGTAATAATGCATGGGCTACTATAGTCTATGAATAAGTGGAATGAATGACAGCAATGGTATAAGTATAGGAAATTCAAGGTACATGGGGGTTATCTAGAAAAACAATATGAACATAGAGGCAGTATCATATATAAGCTTTAATGGGTGACACCTTGATGGGTTTGAATACGGAAAAAATCTCTTATACCAGAAGTCTGTCCAGAGACTACAGCATTAGGAGGTCATAACTTAGGAGAGGAATAGGGCAAAAGAATATCCACAGGAAAGGAGAATTGGAGAAGGGGCTTAACTGTTTGGATGACATTATTAAGCAGCAAGGCAGGGAGATCTAGGTCAGAGAACTCCAAAATGTCTAGCAGCATGGGGTCTTATAACCACAAGTCTCTATTCTATCAATAACCAGCAGACGTGGGTTTGGGATATACAAAGCAGTCAGTAGTTAAATGGCTAAAAAAAATCTACTTGCTTGGGCTATTTTTAAGATAATTGAATATGTAAAAAATTGAGTTTGGCAATGGTGGGCTTTTAAACTAATGGATCTCAGCATGCAGTGAAGAAACAATTCAGAGACTGATTCACAGAGGCCATCTTTGGCTCATTTACATAACAGTAAGGGATGGAAGGGAGGGATTGGGAATACTGTTATAAGGTACTACCTATGAAGTTGTACGGTGTTTTTTGAGAGTGATCTTAAATGATTTGCAAATATATATAGCAAACTCCAGGGCAACCACTAATTTTTAAAAATGTACAATTGATACTCTAAGAGAGAAAATGGATTCATATAATATGCTTAGTTAGAGTCAGAAAAGACAGAAAATGAGGGTAAGAAAAAAAGAAACAGTAAGTGCAACAAATAGAAAATAGTTACAAAAGTGGTAAATATTAAACCAACTGTATTAATAATCACTATAAATATGAATGGTTTAAATACACAAATTGAAAGACAGAGATTATCAGGGTGGATTAAAAACAAAACAAAATTCAACTATATGTTGTCTATAAGAAACCCGTTTTAAATCTAAAGTCAGAGATAAATTAAAAGTTAAGGGATGGAGAAACATCATGACACGAATCAAAGAAAGCTGAAGTAGATTTATTAATTTCAAACTTCAGAAACAAGGAAAATTACCAGAGACAAAGAATAGCATTAGATAATTATAAAGGAGTCAATTTTCTTAGGAGATATAACAACCCTTAATATTTTGGCATCAAACAATAGTGTGTAAAGCTATAGAAGGCAAAAATGGATAGATCTGTAATGAGAAATAGACAAATACACTAATGTACTTGAAGACTTCTGTACCCCTCTTTAAATAACCAATAGCTCATGTCTAACTTCTACTTTAGGAAACTAGAAAAAGAAGAGAAATTCAAGCCTAAAAAAAGCAGAAAAAAATAATAGGAATCAGAGTAGAAATCAGTGAAGCTGAACACAGAAAATATTAGAGTGAATCAACAAAACCAAATGCCAGTTCTTTAGAAAGATAAATAAAATTGATTAATTTCTAGCCAGATAACCAAGAAAAAAGAGAGAAGACACAAATTACCAATATTAAAAATGAAAGAGGTATCCTTACTACTGATTCCTTATATATCAAAAGGATAATAAATGGAAGTGATGAAAAACTTTATGCCTACATATCTGATAACAAATGAAATGTATCAATTCCTTAAAAGACATAGGCTACCAAAGGTCACATGAGGAATAACAGATTATCTGAATAGGTCTACATCCATTAAAGAAATTGAATTAATAAATAATAATCTTCTGAAAAAGAGAACGCCAGACCTAGACAGTTTTAATAGTGAGTTCTACCAAAGGTTTAAGGAAGAACTGATACAAATTCTCTTCAATATCAAGAAAACAGAGGCAGAGGAATGCTTCCTAACTCATATTACGAGGCCAGCATTATGTTAAAACTAAGACTAGATGAGGACATTACAAGAAAGGAAAACTATAGGCCAGTTTCACTCATGATCATAGATGGTACAATCCCTAAGATAATATTAGTGAAATAAACCCAACAATGTGTAAAGAATCATGTACCAAGACCAGGTGGGATTTGCTCCAGGTATGCAAAGCTGGTTCCACACTTGAAAATCAAGCAATGTAATCTTTCACATCAATAAGGATTAATCATGGTAATATCAATCAAAATCCAGGCAAGATACTCTATGGATATTGAAAAACTGACTCTAAAATTTGTCTAAAGACAAAATGGTCATCATAATACTAAAGAACAAAGTTGGAGGGCTGACACTTCAAGTCTTACTTTACAGCTACAGTTATGAAGATACCGTGGTATTGGCAAAAAAAAAAAAAAGACTTACAAATCAACGGAATAAGATAGAGACCCCAGAAGCAGACCGGCACAAAAGTAGTTAATTGATATTTGAAAAAGGAGCTAAGGCAATTCTCTGGGGAAAGAACAATCTTTTCAATAAATGCTAAACTTCGAGTTTTAAGATGAGATAAAAAAAATGCTGCTGAACAATAGGACATCTATATGCAAAAAAAAAAAAGAAAGAAAGAAAAAAAAAGGAGGAGAAGAAAAAAGAGGAGCTAACCAGAGACGTAAACCTTTCACAAAATAACTCAAAATGATCATGGATATAAGTATAAAATGTGATACTATAAAACTTACAGAAGAAACCATAGGAGACAATCTACCTGACCTTGGGTTTGGCAATGAGTTTTTAGGTAAAACACCAAAAGCACAATCCATGAAAGAAAAAATTAATGAATTGGACATTATTAAAATTTAAAACTTTTGCACTTCAAAAGTTACTGCTAAGAGAATCAAAAGACAAGACACAGACACAGAAAATATCTGTAAACTTATACATATAAAAAAGGACTTGTATCCAAAGTATACAAAAAACTCTTAAAACTCAACAATAAGAAAACAAAAAACAAAAAAAAATTTAAAAATGGGCAAAAGATCTGGACACCTACCAAAAAATATACAGAGGGCAAATAAGCATATTAAAAGATGGTCAATATCATTTGTCATTAGGAAACTGCAAATTAAAACCAAAAATAAGATACCACTACACATCTATTAGGATGGGTAATCCAAAATCCAAGAAAGTTAAAATAGACAATATCAAATGCTGGTGAGGATATGGAGCAACAGAACTCTGTTCCCTGATGGTGTGAATGAAAATGTTACAGCCACCTTGGTAGACAGGTTGACAGCTCCTTACAAAACTGAACACATTTTTACTATGCAATTCAGCAATCATACTGCTAAGTATTTATCCATTTGAATATTTATGTTCATACAAAGACCTGCACACAGATGTCTATAGCAACTTTATTCATATTGGCAATAACTAGAAGTAACCAAGATTTCCTTGAATGGGTGAGGGGATACACAAACTGGTATATCTGTGTAATGGAATAATACCTATAGATAAAAAACGAGCTATAAGCCATGGATACATGGAGGACCATAAGGGTATATTGTTAAGTGGAAGAAACCATTCTGAATGACTAAATAGTGTATGGTTCCCATTATTCTGGAAAAGCCAAAACTATTTAGACAGTAAAATGATCAGTGGCTGGTGACAGTAAAATCATTCTGTATGATATTGTAATGGTGGTTACAGGACATTGCACATCTTCAACATCCATCAAACTTTACAGCACAAAGACTGAACTTTAATGTGTATAGTTATAAAAAAATTTAGGAGGTTGAGGGATTCAAGGAAGATTGTGAATTGTGAGAAGACAATCTAACTGTATCACAAATGTATGAAGCAACCTAACTAAAGGAGTCAGGGGGAAAGGGGCTGACCTAGTAACTTCGGAAATGAGGGAGCCTGTGAGAGTAAAAGCAAAAGAAACTGTACATGAGCAACTGTAGTGAGGTTTATAAAGTCGTCTCCCACAATGTACAAGTTAATAATTCTGATACTGCTATACATGTGTACTGAAACTGGGCAATTAAGTAAATGAATAGTGCATAGTGGGAATCAGGTTTCTTATTGTTAGAGTTTACAGGTAGGAAAGAGGGGGAAGCTAGAATGACCTATGTGGTAATGAATTAATGCTTGAGCCTTCAGGATAAACTGTTGTAGCTTCTCATAGAGACAAGTAGTTAAACGTAGTTATACATGTTTATGTATAAGATAGACATATGTATGACAGGTTGATATATGCTCTAGTATTTCCTCCCTCTGTCAGCTGAGATAGAATATAAGTGACAATTCTGTGCTTCTATTAGAATATAAGCAGTGTGCACACCTAACACCTAGATCTTGATTTCTAATACCAGCTTCCAACAAAAAGAACCAGGGCTCCTTAGAGAAATACCTTATTCTAAGACTTCGGTAGGAAATATGCAAGATGAGCCTGGAGTATTTTGTCACGTCAGAAAGCAAAGAAGTACTTGGAAAACAAAAACAAACACAAAAATAAAACCACAGTGATGGGAGTATGTCAAAGGGAGACAGGAGCCAACTGAAAGTGTCCCCACTGGCCAAAGCCATAACAATTTGAACAAGAAAATAAAGTAGCATTGGACTATATCCCAAAGTATAAAATAAATATCCATGAGTCAATATTGATAAAACTAATGATTGGATAAATAACTAAATGGAGAAGAAAAGACAAATCTCCTGTGCAGAAGCATGCCAAATCATTGATGTAAATATTCTTCCCTCAAGAAGATGTGGCGTAACTCCCCACTCCTTAAGTGTGGGCTGTGCGTGGCAACTCCTCTCCAAAGAGCACAATAAAAAAGGGAAACAGGAATAGCTTTACAGTGGACAAACCTAGCAAATATTTTCTGAGCCAAATATTTGCTAAGGTTGACAGCAACAGCAATGTTATGCTGATATTAAGTATCCTTGATTTGATTAAAAAAAAAGATGAAAATGTAATATAATGGCATTTTAGCCCTGTATTCTTCCTCTCTATACCCCATAAATTCAGTTTTATCATGAGAAAAAACATCATTTTATTCTAATGGGGGGAATCTTACAAAATACCTGACCAGTACTTCTCAAAACTATCAAGGCCATCAACACAAAAAAAGTCTGAGAAACTACCACAACCAGGGGAAGCCTGAGAGACAGGACAAGTACATGGAAGATGACATCCTGGAACAGAAAAAGGACAATAGGTAAAATTAAGGAAATCTGCGTAAACTATGAACTTTAGTTGACAGTAGCCTGTGTTAGTTTATTAACTGTAAGACATGTATCATACTAATGATGTAAGTTATTAATAATAGGAGAAACTGGATATAGGGCAAGTGGGTACTCCGTACTATCTTTTCAATTTTTCCATAATTCTAAAACTGTTCTAAAAATAAAGACTAGTAAGAATATATCAATGTAATATAGTATATTAACAGACTAAAAAGAAAAACACATACAATTACATAAATAAGATGTAGAAAAACTGACAAAATCCAATACCCTCCCTTGTAAAACCTCTTAGGAAAACAGAAAAAGAAGTGAATTTTCTCAACCTGATAAAGAACATCAAGGAAAATCCTACTTCTAAAATCATACTTAATGATGAAAGACAAAACGATTTTTCCATAAGATAGGGAATAAGGCAATGATGTGTGCTTTCACTATTTCTGTTCATCCCTGTTCTCAATGGTCTAGCTAGTTCAGTAAGAGAGGGAAAGAAATTAAAGACATCTAGATTGGAACAAAAGCCGTAAATTTATCTTCATTTATAGATTATCTGATCATCCATGTAGAAATCCTCAGGAACCTATAAATATGTTACTAAAACTAATATATGATTTTAGCATGTTTGTAGGATATAAGATTAATATAGAAAAACTAATGTGTTTCTATATACTGGTAATAAGAAATTGGAAATTGAAATAAAAAATACAACACAGTTTACAATTACATAAGAGATATGCAATATTTAGGGATATATCTGTCAAATTATGCACAAGACCTATACACGGTAAACTACCAAACACTGTTGAGAAAAATTAAAGAATACCTAAATAAATGGAGACATATGCTATATTCATGGGTGGACATGCTCAATATTGTTGAGATAACAATTGTCTCTAAATTGATCTGTTCAATGTAACTCCAAGGAAAATCCTCTCAGAAGGTTTTATAGAAATTGACAAGCAATTCTCTAAACTTTATATCAAAATGAAATGGGCTTAGAATAGCCAAAATAACTTTGAATGAGAAGGCCAAATTTGGAGGATTTGTACTACCTGATTTCAAGACTTATTTTAAAACCATAGTGATCAAGACAATATGGTATTGCTGTAAAGATAGATCATAGTTCATTGGAATACAATAGAATGTTCAGATAAGGACACACACAGTTATGTTCAATTCATTTTCTACAAATTTGCTAAGGCAATTCAGTGAGAACAGAATGATCTTTATAATAAATTGTGCTTGAACATATGTGAAAAAAGTTCTTAATCAAATACCATATATAAAAATTAACTTGAAATTTTATCACAGACCTAAATATAAGAACTAAAACTTTAAAAGTTTAGAAAAAAATAGGTGAAAAAAATCTTTATTAATCAAATTCTTGGCTAATATTTCTTAAATATTATACAACATTTACTAATTATAAATGGAAAAATAATTAAAAAGACTTCATGAAAATTAAGAACCAATGATCTTCGAATAGCATGGACAAGAAAACAAAAAGCAAGACACAGGCTGAGAAAGTATATTTTTGCAAAACGTATCCTACACCAAGGATCTGTATCTAGAATATACGAAGAACTCTTACAACTTAGTAAGAAGACAGTCAAGAAGACAATTCTAAAATGGACAAAATTTGCTGAAACACTTTGTCAAAGAAGATATACCGATGGCAAATAAGCCCATGGAAAGTTGCTGTCAGCATTACTAACCACAAGGGAAATGCAAATTAAAACTAAAAAGAGATACCAGGATACTGCTACTACAATGGCTAAAATCAGAAACACTGACCAACTAGAGCAACAAGAAGTCTCATGCACTGGATTGTAAAATGGTTCAAACATTTTGGAAAGGAATTTGGCAGTTTCTTAAAAAGTGACCTATATGACCTGGCCATTCTAATTCTAGGTATTTACCTAAGAGAAATGAGACATATTTTCATAAAAAAAAAACTTACTTGTAAGTGTTCATAGCTTTATTTGTAATAGTCCCAAACTGGAAATAACTCAAATGTCCATCAACAAGTAGACAGTTAAATTGAGATATATCCATACAATGAAATATTACCTATTGACAAAAAAATGAACTAACATGCTACGACATGGAGGAATTCCAAAACAATTCTGCTGAGTGAAGGATGTGAGTATATATACTGCATAGTTATATTTATGTAAAACTTTGGAAAATGGAAAATAGTCCATAGTAGTAGAAATCAGATCATTGTTGCTTGGGGGGTAGGGTGGGGTTTGGAAAGGTGGGAGGAAGGGCTTATAGAGACACAGGAGGAAACTTTGGGGCATTTGGATGTGTCACATTGATTGTAGTGATAGTTTCAACGAGATAAATATACTTCAAAATGTCTAAAATGATATAATCTAATATTTAAGGTTTTATGTCAATTATTTCCTGACAAGGCTTTAAGAAAAAAAATGAAGTGAGTTTTGTCTTTCTATAGCTTTGTCATTACCAATTTGAATTGCTATTACTCATTTGCTCATATTTCATTTTTTTAGGCTACAAGATCCTTGAAGTCAGGAACTCAGTTAATTTTGTATCAGATGTCTAAGATTGAGGTTATTGAAAGCAAATATAAGCAATAACATGCAAAACAGTATTAATCAACTAATGAGTATATACTACAAACTAGGGCTTTCTGGGAGATTTCTTCAAATCAAATAAGAGAAATGAGAAAAAAAAATCTAGGTTTGTTTATAAATTCAGAATTGTGCACCAGAGTAAAATAAGCAAAAATAACCACACTGATCTGTAAAACTTGACCATAGCCATATTTTAATTTGTAATATTAGCAAGGTTATTTCTCAGCACAGTTGACCCCTGCTTGATATGTATGTGCCTTAGATTCAATGAACTAGTGTGAAGTAAGACCCCACTTCTGGTGTCACAACTTGAGGAAAATGGACTATTGAGAATGAGGTGACTGAGTCTGGGCCAAGTAAGAGGACTCCTAGGAGATTTAATCTGAATAGTGGGAACATCTTCATTTGCATCTTGGAGTTGTCCTTCTTTGTTCAGTGGCTAAATAACAGGCCTTTTCATTTTTTAAAAAAAGACCCTGGAGTTCAGCACTTGATATGACTGGCTGATGCCTAATATGACTGGTAGATGTGGCTGCATTAAGAACGCTTATAATGACCCAACTCTCCCTCCGACTCTTAGTCTCTAACTTCTCCTACACACACATGAATTTTTCTAAGGAACTCTCAGAAACACAAACATTGTGCTTTGTGCTATAGGGGATAGGAAGAGGTTCTGTCCTGAAGGAAGTGGTAAATCCCCAAAAATAAGAAACTCAGAGTTCATTAAGTAGTATCTGCCTTTGGCCAGGGGAGTGTCAAAAAAATAGATGGGATTTTTTCTCAGTCAAATAAGATTACAACAGGCAAAGAGGTGGACAAAGGGCACAGAGAGGTGAGGGGACAAGGGTGAGATAAGGAAACAGGATGAGAAAAAACTAATAATTTAACAAAAGTAAGCAAACTAATGAAATAAAGCTGAGCACTGCATTCAGCAAAATGTCTAAAACAGCACTGAGGAGTTTTAGAAGGAAAGAAAAATTTTAAAAAAAAGCCTGACAATTATTTGCAATCTTCAAACCAGCTTATATATATATTATGTATTATTTCATAAATTATATCAAGTACTGGCTTCACAGATCTCTAAAATTTACTTTGTGGTGCACAACCCAGAAGGTGGAGATGATGATACTTAAAAACTAAGTTCACTAATTGAATCCTATATGAGACTTTTCACTAATCTATTTGGAGAATGGCTTCTATCAAGTGATAGAAAATGATTCTTTATATTACTAATGTCATACATATATGTATGTACTATGGCTGGATTTGTCAACTACGTTGACGTAGATTAATCAGACTGACTAGTTGATGGTTGGTGCGTACTCTAACTGAGTCATTGACGTAGATTAATCAGACTGACTAGTTGATGGTTGGTGCGTACTCTAACTGAGTCATATGTAATAATCTAATTCAAAGAAGAGCCCTAACACTAGCGTAAAACACATTATAACAGATTAGCTGCGTGAGATGTCTGTATTAGCTTTATGGTACACTGTCCTCTGTGCCAGGCTGAAGAAGTTTAAACAATGCACCTCCCCGGGAAAACATCCTCATCTGAAGGTAGCTGACAATGTGGGATAACCTGACTCCCAAGAAAAGACGGACAGCCCCTGTAAAACTTTGAAATCAGATTCACATTATCCTTCTGAAATGATTTTCCTGTAGCTATTACTCCTTGAAATAATATGCCACTTTCATAATGACAGCAAGATTTGGGAGGGGGAGCATTCTGTCACTACAGTAACCTTAAAAGTTGAAACAAAACTGAACACAGGTAAAGGAAACAACGTTTGCATTTCACAAGGAATTCTACATTTCCCATGGGTCCACTAAGCTCAGGAAACATCTTCATAAAAAAAAATACTTCTCTTTTTCAGTACAAAAGATATAAATTATAACTTAAATCAAATGGAGTAGGGATGACAAGGTCACTTAAAAGTACTTCTGTGATTAAATAGTCTGTATTCAAATTGTATTGTGACAGATTTTAATAACTGACACCTTGAGTGAAAAGTGTTTTATTTCTGTAAAACTTTTCTGCAGAGAAAGCATGCTAAAAGAACATAGTTTTGCATCTCACTCCACTCTCTGGAGAATACTAGAATAAGATGCACATTTATGCATGAGAAGAATTTGTACAGTTTTACGGCAAGAAGTGATCTTAGAGATCATCTAGTTCAAACATCTTGTTTTACAAATGAGGAGACAGGCCTAGAGGTCAAGAGAAGATTGATGTTTAAGGAAGATTAGTCTGGCACCGTGGACATGACACTGTAGTTATAGTCTCAGGGGCTGATCTGGGCGGGCCTGGGTCAGACTGGGGTGTTCTCCCCAGTGGGCTGGAAGTGCATGCCGTCAGAAGGATAACTGAGAACTGGAGCTCAAGTCAAGATGAAAAGGACAGAGTCTGACATCAGTTCCAAAGGAGTGATGGAAATATATGATATAGCTGAGGTTCAAACTCCAAGGCTCTACATTACAGGATGGAGACCAACACCTACAAAGCCAAGGACACACTGTTTTATGAACTTTGCCTATGATGTAGAATAAAGCTTAGCATTCAGGTTGGAGCCTCAGAGTTGGACTGCAGAGAATCGGTATAAAAAAATGAATAAGACTGAGTAATTTGGGGGTCTTAAAAAAGCCTAGTAACTTCCCAGTGGCCCATTAAAGTCTTCTTTCTCCAGATTCATAGAAACCACTCCCTATTACTATTTTCCTTCTGGCGGCATTTTTGGTTGTAGCTTTCTGAGAGGCTTTGTAATAACTGGAAAAATGGGTGTACGGGCTTAGAAGTAGACAAAGGGAGATTTGACTGCTGGCGTTCATGCTGGCCTGACAGATAGTGTTGGACGAATTACAAATCCTCTTCAAGCTTAAGTTTTTTCATCTGCAAAATGGAGATGTCAGTACCTTCTAATTCAAAAGTTGTTTTGAGAATAATATAACTAGAATTCCAAGCACAGAATATGCCTTCAATGAACAGCTTTTACTATAATGCTAGATTTGTTTCACAAAATAACATCTCTTGGAGAACATACTGTACTTCTGCTCTTCCTGAGAAGAGCCTGCCTCATCCATTAAGTGTTGACCTTATAATTTAACACTCAGAGGGATACCATTGTCTTCAAGTTCTGGGGCATTTTACTATACCCATCTGGGTATGTGGATGTAAATTATAGAGTGATCAGCATAATCCTAGGGTTTGCTATATGTGTTATTCTTTCATCAGCATAGCTCCTAATTCTTTCAATCCAATAACTGATATTTACTTGATGACCAGATGCTCAGAGAATGTGAGAAACCAGCCAAAGGAAGAGTCAAGGACTATCTCCCTAGGAAAAGTGCTGGAGATGCTTAAATCCCCATGTAACAAACCAATCAATCCTGAAATCAGGAAAATTTATTCCTAGAAAACCAAAGCTTAGAACGGGACTATGATTGTATCTGCACAGCAGCCTTAAAGTGTTTTAAAAATAGGAAAATTAAGGACAAGTTTATTTGCTCCTTATCCTAGCCGTTCAGTACACCTTTCAGTGGGTTCACAAACTTTCACTTCTGCTGTCTCTTTCTCCCTTAAGTTTCCAGAACTGTAATCTGAATGGCTGTTAACAATCTATATGGTAATCAGTGTTTTTGTGAAAATAATAGAGTAAGATCATTGGGCTATAAGAGCCCAGAGAGATGATTTAATACAAATTTCAATTTATAAAGAGGAAATTAAGCCAGTAAAATCACTATGATGATACGCACTGATTCCTAGACTTGTGGATTTCATCAGCCACTGTATTGTTCTTTTTAATTAGAAAGTGGATGTGAGCTTGTTTTTTTGTTGTTGTGTTGTGTTGTTTGTCTTTTGGATTTATCATCTAATATCACCACCACTTCATCTTAGGTGGCCACAAATTGTTTGTTGGGTGTTTGGGAACTACTGTTGCAGTTATTGAACAAACTCTGAGTTAAGCTTCAGTAACGAATGGAAGCATCTTTAACGCAACTGTGCCTTGTTGGGGCATCTTTAAACTTTATTCTAGTGTTGCCTAAACTGAGAAGGGCCATGTACATGGGCTATACTGACTTAGAGGACAGTAATCTGGGATAAAAGAAGTCCTGGAAAAACCAGCTCTATGGTTTTAACAGGTAAGTCTTATTACCTCTCTGAACCTAATTTTCATCATATAGAATATATAAAAAGTGCTCCCACAGATGAAAACTATGAACTATGGAAAATGCACGGATCTGAGAAGTGTACAAAATTGAGGCAGATTCTAAAGAGATGTTGACAGTTGGATGAAGGAAATGACATGGCATGAGTTTCCCATTTTTTACTGCTATTAGCTCAAGGGCAGAATGCAGTCAGTATACCAGGAGCTGATAAACTATAGAAAACTGCAGTCTTTCTAGCATGAAGAAACAATGACAGCCACTGTAAAGGGTGAGGGAAAATCCCAGAAAGGACAGAGCCAGAGAAGGTAAGCACCATGCTCTGTGTGTACAGTCTGTGCACAACTCTAACTGACCCCTTCACCACACATGGACAGACTGCAAACAGCCCAGCTACCAATACAAGAACTGAGTTGCCATTCAAAAGTGAGCTTTCAGTTTGAGGCAAGTCAAACAGCCCACTAAAACAACAACCAAAAATCAGTAATCTTTGTCACAACATAACATTGTGTGGAATCTCTAAGACAGTGCTCATAATATCCAGGATACAATCCAAAATTCAAAAAATCTGGAAAATTCGATCCATTCTCAAGGGAAAAGACAATTAGTGGAAACTTATACCACGATAACTAATAACCCAGATGTTGGAATTCACAGACAAGGCTTTTAAAGCTATTATTATAATTGTGTTCAATGAAACAAAGGAATATATGCTTATAAAGAATGAAGAAATACAAAACAGAGGTATTGATTCATTTGTTCAGACAGTATGTAGCTATTCATTCGATGTCTTCTATGAAGAGACAGGGTTCTCATCTTCTTAGAGCTTACAGCCTAATAATAGCTTGATTGATGGGGTATGTCCCTTTAGCTGTACTGTTTGTTCTCTAAATCTATGATTTAATAGAGGAGGGTGCTTAATAAGTACACATATATCCAGACACCACTGACTTGTACAGCAGGGATCTAACTGAATTAAGGCCAGAGATATTAATTTGACTTAATAATTCCCACAGGCAGTGGCCCCAAAGCAACTAACTGACTAAGTCAGGTCCTGACATCTATTGACTAATAATAATAATAATAATAGCAGCAATTATAACATAATAGCTCATGTTTGTATATCTCTTAAAAGTTTTACCAAATAGCCTGCACTTTTATTATGAAATTTCAGCCTCCCAACCAGCTTGTAAAATAGGTGGGCAAGTATTCACATTTTGAGGGTCCATTGGAAGTAAAAGTGGGCGGAGTATATCCACGTGGAATTTTTCTTCTCAAAGGCATGAATGGACTGAAAAAATTACAGGGATTCACCCAAATCTTTATTTCTAGTAAGCTCTCAGTGGCAATCTAAATCTTATAGAAGGAAAACAAGCTTTACCTGACATGAAAGCCAACAATGAACATTTGGGATTATCAAAGCATTCTGGCAACTGTCTTTTCCAGAAACCTATCCTAAGAATGAGTTGCTCAGTGATAATTAAGAGAGTGAAACGTACCCAGATTCACATTTCAATGCTCTTTTCCAATTAGAATGGCATTAGAGTGAAAGTATAGCCATATCATTGTATGAAGAATAGATCTAATTTTCTCAATGTCACTGCAATACCACCTTTTGGGACTAACAGGACTGAATGATTACACATATCATCTGGTAATTGTATTTTTATCCATTCCACACTGGGAGCTGATTTTTAAAACTGGACATGCAATTAGATTATAAATGAACACACATCACCTGGCCCTCAACAGATAGCAATATGTCAGCATTAACCCAGCTGCATTTTTAACTAATGTCAGTGGCAGTGTTTGTGGCTTGTCAACACTCAGCAGTGATGAACATAGTCAAGGATTCTAGTTTGGCCTTTAATAATAAAAAAGAAAAAGTAACTGAGAAACTCTGAACTCAGGGACGGTGGACTTCACAAACTGAGTGTTTGGCTGGCTGTTGGCTGTAATTTTAAAACCAACTGTGACAGAGGATCAAGATTAAATCCTCACCATTGCTGCTAGATGCTAGTCTTTGAGAGCCTCAGAAAGAATGTGTATTACTAGAGAGGAGCTGATCGTTTTATCTCATAGGCTGAAAAACAGATAATCCCTGCGGGAGGAGAAAAAAAAAAAAGAAGCTCTAAAGTGTCAATTAATCACAGCACATATTGCTGGAAATATTTCAGGTCAGGAGTGGAAATTTATACAGCCATCTGCATTTAAATAGCAGTTTCTAAAAGTAAAATGTATAGAAGAAGGTGAGGTTGAGGCTATAAGTTATGGCTTTAAGACCTCCTGAATACTACTGAACTCTCTAATGCATGACCATAAATTTAAATAAATACAATTATTTGGTGTGTAGTTGAAGTCTCATTATCATACTAACCAAAAGCAAATTTGTGGACCAGTCTGATCCTTGGACTTGATAGGGAGCAATCTCAGGACATTTAAATGAAGGTATTTTTCACATGGGACAAACGATGAAAAATAATTTTGATTTTCCTGTCCTAACAACACAGCAGTTTAGAAGCACCCTCCCCTTCATTATGATGGAGTGTTCACACCATGGAATGGAAATGTCTGTCAATAACTCCATTCTCATTACCAGAGTTGTTAATGCAAGCTGATGAAATGCGCCACTCCTGCATAAGACCTCAGCCAGAAATCAAAGCCTGTAGCATTTCTTGCAGCTTTTTGTGAAGGCCTTCTGCACTTTCTTAAAGTTTCAAGGATCAACATGTGGATGGGCTATGGTTTTATTTGCACATTCAAAATGAATGCTTTGAGTCATTGCCTTAGAGTGTTTCCCTTCCAGGAGGAACATGACCTGTTGTCCTGGATGTAGTCCTAAGGTGTAGAGGAAGGGGATCTCTTACTACCCTGGCTGCTGTGGGTGAGGTCAAGAGAAGTAAACCAAAAGGCAGCATCTGGAGAGAACTGCAAATTAATTCCAGAGAGATCATACACCCTCATCACTAGTCTGTAAGGTCTGAGATAGAGTAGGTATGGTGGAAATAAGAAATAATAGTATACAAATGGGGAAACCAAATGACTATTGGTGAATTTGAAGCAGAAGGTGGGAGGGGAGTCTGAGAAATTCTCAAGCTGTAGAGAACAGGTTAAGTCTTTACTTCTTAACTTCTCCTCCTCACTCCTCACTTCCTCTTTAACACTCATCCCCTGTATTAACAGATGGCTACATCAGGATGGTCTTATCTGATAGATGATGTATGTCTTGAAAAATCTGACTGTGATTAATGTTTCTGTGTCCATGGGTTAGGCACAAAACAAGGTCTCAATAAATATTTGAAAAGTCTTTAGACAATTTTCTACTGCATTTAGAATAGAACCCAAACTTCTTACCATGGACCATGACGTGAGTAATTCCTGCATTTCTAATTTTATTTCAACCTGCCTTCTACTTTGTTTAAAAAGCTCTAGTTTAAAATAGCTTTTTTTTTCTTTTCTTTTCTTTTCCTTTTTTTTTTTCAGTTTCCTGAATGCCCCAAGCTCTTCGTAAACTATTGTTTTTTTGGCTGGACTTCCCTTTCCTTACTCTCTTCATACAACTGGGATTCTTTTGTTTGTTTTGTTTCTGTGTGTGTGTTTTTTTCTTATCTTTCAGTTCTCAGCATAAATGATACTGCCTCAGAAAGATTTCCAGACTGTGCAATATAAAGTACATCCTCTGTGTTACTCTCTTTCATAGCACGAGCTTTTACCCCCGTAGGGTGATCAGTCACTCCTGTTTGTCCGGGAATCAGAGGATTCCTGGGATACAGGTCTTTCCATATTAAAAGTAGGACAGTTTTAGGTCAGCCAGCATGGTTGGTTACTCTACTTGTAGAACTTACATAATTTGAACTATGTTCTTGTGCATTTATTTGTGGAATATCTACCTCCCCAGTTAAGCATTAAGGTTCACGGAGGTGGGAACCATGTCTCTTTGGTTCACTGCTGTGTACACTACACCTCTCACAGACTCAGACACTCAGTAGGCATTCAGTAAATATTGAATGATTAGATAGAAAATGAATCAAAAAACCAGATATTGGGAGTTCAGAACAAGAAATTTACACATAAGCATTAAGAAGCCAGTCATTTAGACCAGAGGATGGCAAAGTACAACTTATATGACAAATCCAGTCCACCATCTGCTTTGCATACAGTCCACAAGCTAAGATTGGTTTTTACATTTAAAATGGTTGAAGAAAAGAGGAAAGTTATGTACATGTTATATATTAAGCATGGCCACTTTTGCACTACAGTGACGGAACCGAGCAGTGGCAGGGCTAAATAGTCACAACAGGGCCTATAATATTTTCTATCTTGTCCTTTAGAAAAAATAAAAATAAAAAGCTTGCTGATCACTCATGTAGATAGTCACAGGAACAAACTTTGTGGACTGACTTAGGACAAGATGGGCTACCCTTATCCTCTGCCTACAGGGATTCCAGAACCAAGACCCTCAAAATGACTGAAGAGAAGATTCTCGGCAGTTTGGCAGGATGGGTTCTAGAAAGTATAGTTAATTTTACCGTACACTTGGGTTTATGACTGAGATTCATATCCATTAAACATGTTAAGATGATAAAGGATCTGTGAGACCTACATCAATACACATATTTAACTAAGGTTTTCCAAGTTATTTAATCATGCAGTTTTTTTGTTAGACTTATTAATGTCCTATGAGAGAAAGTTTTTATTTCTAAAGAACATGCTTTGGAAAATGCTCCTTTAGTCTACCTCCTCATTTTATGCGGGGGAAAGACTGAGAATCAAAGGGAGTACCATGGATGAGATCACGTAATTATAAATTACAGAACCAGAACCCAAGACATCTTATTTGTCTGGTATAATTTTAAACCTCTACAAATCATTTTGATTTAATCATGCAAAATTATCAAAAGTAGATAGTTGACAGATGCAATAGGGTTTCTGAACTGATTTGACTGAGTTTTTGACTGGCATATCAGTCAAAACTATGTGGTTTTCTTGGGAAGCTTCAAAACTCACAAGGAGCAGAGTTTAGAATGATTCTACATTTTAATGACTTTTTAAAGCCATTTTGAATAAATTGATAAGTCAATCCAACGTAAAACAGCATGCTGCTAAACAATACACTGAATTGGATTTTGATGGAACTGACCATCTGTTTAAACTGTCAGGCCAATTCAGGTTGTATCTAGAGGGCAGTCCAAAATCATTTCTGAGAGTAAACACAAAACTTTTTAAAGTGAGGGGAAAATTAAATGTTCTGATCAGGCAGGAAAAGGATAGACTTAGTCAATCTTTGCCTTCAAAGCTCTCCTTTTGCTGAAATTGACAAATTGGTTACTTTCATCAGTTTCAGCCTCTGTCAATTCCAGCAGCCTGGAATAGTCACACAGACACATCAACTTCAGCCCTAGAAGCTAGTCTCTTTTGAAACTGACAGGCACTAAAATGAAGGACAGCCAGTGTCAGGTTCTCTGGAGGCTTTAGGAAGCAGCTGATACTGAGTGACCTCTTCAGCAGGCTTGGCCTTCCAGGATCCTGATCCTGCTGGTTTGAGGCACTGGGCTCCAAACCAAGTTGCTGTCCCTAGGATTCTGTAATGAAGGGTGTTCCAAAGGGGCCACACATCCTCAAACTTAGGTCTCAAAGTCAACTGCAGCTCAGAATAAAATTGGCATAGCACAGAGTGTGATGATTTCAGAATTAGAAATAAGAGCTCTGGGCCTGCCACTTAACAAGCCATGAAACAGCTTAACATTTTGAGATTCTTTTATGATCTGTGAATGGTAATTAGTGGTATCTGTGCTACTAAATAATAAAAATAAAAACACTAATAATAATGGCTAACATTTATTGAGCATAGTATTTTCCAAATCCTATTTAACTTTTGGTCAACCTTTTTTTGATAGTTTTAGCAGAGAAAACCAAGGGATGGAGAAGATAGATAACTTAACAAATGTTACATGATTAGTAAATCCTCACACCCAGATTAATTATCCTTTTAATGGTGTTAAGGATGAAACAGTGTAATAATAAATAGTTCTGAAAACTCTTAAGTGCTGTGTAATTTAGGTATTATTATCATTGGTCGTCAATAATTCTCAAAGGATTCACTGTATTCACTGTTTTACTTTCATATTAGAAGCGTGTAATCATTGCCTTCTACAAACCTGCACAGTCAGTATGCTCATACTTGATTTATGGAGGGATGTGAATAAAAGAGTGATCTGATCCAAGTTAAACGTCCTGTACTACCAAATACAGATCCTCATTCCAAACACTTGGGATAAGAACCACAAGACATCCAAGGGTAATTTTAAGCTCTCTGGGCATGGCCTCTGAATAGGCTAAAACTCACTCTATTCTGGCTGAAATACTTCCATTTTCATTGTCTTTTTATGAAATTAATTTCACGACTGCAGGTGTGTGTACTGCCTATTCAAAATGTCCTGTTCACCTTTCAGTGATATCCATCCTATCACTCTCAACACAGATAGGTGCTCCGCCTCCTTCTCCCCCTCCTCTCCTTTTTATTTAGTGTAGAATTTGTTTAGGAGCTCAATAAATTTAATGCTTTTATAGAGGCTTCTAAAGAAGACATAACAGAAATTGGTGCTGAGGATTATTTCTCATCTTTTGGGTCCTCGCTTACCCTCTTCCTTCCTTTCTTTCTGCATTATTTATGTTCTTCCTTCCTTCTTTTTTTCTTTCCACAAATATGTACTGAACTCCCACCATGTGACTGGAATCTTGCTAAGTGCTGAGGCAAGGTGCATCCAGTTTCTTTTCTCCTGTCACTTAGAATTTAGTGAGGTTTGACAGACATTAAATGAAAACTATTTATAAATGCCAATGTGATAAGTATGCAGAAAAAAAAAATAGGCTGGTTTGAGGTAGAATATCACATCCCTTACCTAGACTAGGGGATGAGGAAGGCTTGAATTGAATGCTTAGATTCTTAATGCTCCTTTGATGGGCACATAATTATGAAGGTTTTAATATAGATGCAGCCTATGCTCATTTCCTTCCTTTGATGACTACACATACTGAGTGAGAAAACCAGCCTTGGCTTTCCAATGCAGACATGAAAACGGACAGAAGAAAATAGGTCTACCATTTCTTAATCTAGTTGTTTTAACAGCCAAGGGCAATAAACAATTGTGCAATTCAATTAGTTTATTGGACAAAGATCTAGAAAGAGGTAATCTTACCAATTGTACAAATTTAGTTTTAAACTCTGTTTCTATTTCACTCTATTTTTGAGGTTTCACAGGTGATATCTGGAACATGAACTCAGGTTTGGGAAGGGAAAGGAAAGAAAGAAACCAGCCTGACACACGACAAAGCCCCAGAGCATCAGTGTTTACAATGCCTAATGTGCAATGTCTGTCTAAGCTGACCCACCAATTCAGATTGCCTCTTCCTAATTTGGCATTTTTTTTCTCTGAAAGCAGAGAGGTGACTGTACTCTCAGAGCCTTCCTGAGATGCATTTGTTTGAGAGCTAATTTGTTGCCTTGCAAATTCTCTTCATCAGTGTCCCCTTCTATCCCCCACACTGAGAGCCTCTGGCCCTTCGTCACCTTGATATATTCACAGCATCTGTATTCAAATAATTTATTCACAGACTGAAATCGCTAATCCCAGTTTGGGGTGGAGAAATGTTTACTCGGTCACTCACACTGTGTTAAGCGGAGGCAGAGAAAGAGGGTCACTCGCAGCTGTCCTTCCCCATACAACTTTTGGAGCCGTGCACTGCAAACCATTTTATCTAAGAGCCGTGGGTAGCAGTCTGTGAGGACGTACTGGGAATCAGCTAATGGACAGAAAGTACCTGCTCCGACACATTAATTCCCTTCCCTGTCAGCCTGCATCATTGTAGAGCATGCATGATGGGAAGCAAGGTCCCATCACACCATGGCACCTGCTGCTTTTCCATCTGCCGAGCGCAATAGCTCCTTTGATTGCCCATTTTTCAGCCTAATGGCTTATTCCTTTTCTCTTTGTAAAGTTTTTACATTTTTTATTGTGATATTAATAGTCATTTAAAATTTTTCCTCATGTCTGTTTGGCACACCAAGGATGTTAATAAAAGAATAACATAAATAATATTCTAAACCATACCCAAAGTGAGATTTCTCCAAGAGCTGCATTTCAGTATTTAATCTGATAAAGTTGTCATGGCAATAATGTCCCCTGAGAATAAAAATGCCATGTGCATGGCTGATTAAAGGAAATAGCTCAGATGGTACACAAACTGGTAAATATTGAACCTACAAACTATTATACTGGCCACATTTTTATTTTGCTTTTTATCTGCTTGGACTTTTTTTTTTTTTTGGGAAAACAGTCCAATGATTCACATTTCTTTCTTTTTTTTTAATTTGAGGATTTATATTGTTAAAAATCTTTTAGAATAGATGTTGGCAGTGTTCCCAAACTGGCCTTTGGATTCTGTCTAAAGCTGTTGATTTGGCAGGGTTACTCAAAGTGGCAGATCATTATTACATATTGAACATCTGTCAAAAATAGCACCAACAATTATCAGATACATTCTCTATCATGAAGTTTGGGACTTGAGTAGTTAAGAAGAACTTTCTACAAATCTAAGTCAATAGGATGATTTAGTTTTACTCAAGGCAAGAAACAGAATTATAACTGCCTTTAATGTGAGGATTAAAAAAATGATAGGCATACTGTATTTGGGTATTTAAAAGGAGGATAGGTTGAAGCTATTTCCTTTCTGGGGTGTCAGAGCCAACCCTCTTCTGAAGTCTCAAGTACATGAGAGAGAAGAATGCGTGCTTTAGGGGGAAAATGTGAATCCTGATGTTACGTGCAATCTAGAATTTTTC
Organism: Vicugna pacos; assembly: GCF_048564905.1. Classification (NCBI taxonomy): domain Eukaryota; kingdom Metazoa; phylum Chordata; class Mammalia; order Artiodactyla; family Camelidae; genus Vicugna; species Vicugna pacos. The sequence continues at coordinate 19,323,735 of NC_132992.1, read as the reverse complement.
TTTAACATATCAACTTGATATATTATCTGTATGAGGGAATGCTTTTTGATCTATATGTTTATATATGACACCACATTAACTGGTGGAGTGAAACATCAGGATGCTGCAATATATGGTCTCATAGGCTGTAGGAATAAGATCAATAGTATACAAACTTCTGGGAGAACAAGAGTGGGAAGACACTTCAGAAAATATTTGTGTATTTATATATTAAAGTTTAAAAAGCTCTAATCTACTAACCACACCTCAGGGAGGGAATTCTATGACTATGAACCTGTCTAAGCCTATAAAGACCAGTAAGATGCCAGACATGGTCAGGACGGTTTGGAAGGAAGCTGGCATAGAGCACCCATACTGATGGACAAAACAACAGCAATCTTCAGCTGATGGGCAGGCACCCTACAGATCTAGACCTCAAAAATGGAGAATGTCTGGAAAGGGGATGTTACAATGGTGAATGAAATGAAGGCACCCCAGTACAAGCAAGGGGAGAATTTTTCACTTTGCAAATGTTTACTCTTTAGCTGCTCTGTTTTTAGACATTGGGCTAGGTGCTATAAGGAGAAGCAGAAAGAAATACAACTTTATCTCGACCCATAAGGAGCTTACAATTAAACAGAGGAAGGAGACTAGAGAGAATCTCAAGAGAATGCATGAAGCAGCAGGTTAGTAGAAGTGCTCTATGTGCTGTATTGAGCCTGGGGTGAGCTATCTCCAAGCTTCTTGGAGTGGAGGGGCCAATGTTAATGACAACGTCATGTAGGTGTTGACAATCTAAGCAGTCTGTCCTGGACTAGGTGTGAGAGGGCAGGCTCCCTGATTAAGAAAAAACTGTAACAGAGTGTAAAGCCAGAGCTGAAGAAAGGATGTGACCAAAATTCACACGGACAAGTGGAACAGGTTGAACACAAACTTCTTTCCCAAATGGAGAAATGGAGAAGTGCTAGAAACAGGGAAGGTCTTCTTTGAGCAATACATTAGCATCCTTCCCAAATAAAAAGGGAAGAATGAAGGGAAGGAAGGAGGGAAGGGAGAACGGAGGGAGACAGGGAAGAGAAAAGTAATCTTACGGAACTAGCCACTCCAAGTTGGTATGGATTGATTATGTTGTATGTTTCAATACTATAGAAGTGTTTGCATAGCTTCATGGGCGGCAGATCCACATTCGTAACTGAGAGAATCCAAAGAACAGAGAGGCTGGAGACTGGATACTCCAGTGTAAAAAGCACTGAGTTGAGAGTCTGAAAACTTAGGGTAGAATCTGCTTGCATCACAAACTATTTTGCGTGATTTGGAGCAAGTTGTATTACCTCAGTTTTCTCATTTGAAAAAAGAATATATAATACCTATTTGACAGGATGGTTAGAATAAAGGAGACAATGGATGCGAAAGACTTTTAATCACCTTCTTATTAGCAAACACACACATTCTTGGAGACTGATATTAGAAAGGCCAATTTTATCTTCCCGTTAAATTGTTCTCTGTCTCCTGCCTGGTAAAATGGACACCAAGGTTGCTGTGATATCTGATCACAGTGCAGTACTGCCCTCCTCCTTTTGACCCTACAGTTCAGTGAAGGTCTGTGCCTTATGCAGTGACTCAGGCACAATGCCTGGCAGAGGTCGGAGCACTCAGGCCCAATCCTTTACATGCAGGAGGAAGGCATGCTTTGTGTATTACAAGACTTGGCTAGATTAGCAAGGCCATGCAAAGTATTTTCCTTCTAGTCTTTTTCATCGTTAAATGCAACTAGTCTATGTATGATAGCTTGATAAGGTTATGTATATTATACCAAAAAATAGAGATAAAATCCTAAACTATAGACAGGGACTAGAATGACCTGTAATGAACAAAGACAGCTGTGCCCCCTCTGCAGTACGTGATGGAGAGCTGCTGGCTTGACAGCGCCAGGCTGTTTCAGATACACTGACATGCGTGACAGCACATGACTCTCAGTCCTGCCTTTCTCAGGTGGCAGAACAGTGAAAGGAGGAGGCTGAGGTGCTTCTTAGTGGGTACGGGGTCATCCAAGAATAGCAGATGCATTTATGTCATTAATTATTTAAAAGAGACTGGCAAAGAGCTCCCCCCTCACTATGTCTACTCTAACATGCTCTTTGACTAAAGTGTGGAAAAGCGGAATATATAACTTTGCCCTAAAGATCTACTTTCCCCAATGTGCAGCTGTTTATGAAGGTGCTGTTAAATTTGTCAGGGTGCGGTATGCGGACAACCACTGGTTTTTGTCAGAGCAGGTTATTCTACCACCAAATGTTTCACTAAGTCATCAATTCAAATGTTTTATCTGACTGCCTGAAGAGATTTTACGCCAATTCATTGATTTCCCTTGCTTCAGATGACAGACACTTTGAGTTTCCTTAGCTGGTTATCACTAAAGTCCAATGCTCAGTAGAACAGTTTGCTATCAGTAGTTTAAGGTATTTCCCAGCCATGGCCAAACCCCTTCAGTCTTCTTGGCTGTAACTAAACACCAAAGTAAGCTATTGTTATATTTGGGGAGGTATGTTTTCGTCCTTTCTAACAACATAAACAATTAATTCAGAATATTGCTCTAAATCTGTTCTTCCAAGGTCATGTGAGCCAACACCTGCTATTAACTGGTCAAAAGGGACAGCTGCTTAGGGCTAACTCTGACAGGTCAAACCACTGTGTCCTGCCTTCTGCAGAGGAGGGGCAGTATTTCAGGGAATAGGCATTTTTGCAAGAGCCCAAATAAGGGGCCATGTACCCATCTGGAAATCTAATCCTTTTTTTTAGCTTTTTTTTTTTTTCTGTGGCACTATCCTTTGGGCTGTCCCCCTATGGTCCTCGCTCTCTAGATGAATCAAGGCTATGTCCTCTATCCTTGTCTTCATTCTGTTTCCAGTTATAGAACAAACAGTTTGTAAGTGACTCTTAAAGGCTAAGCTAGAAAGGAACTATATCTTAGGAAAAACTTCAGAATCTCAAAAATTCTCCTGACAGTTGTAGAAATGCCATTCTAAAGCATGAAAGGCAGGCACCTATACATTAGCTGGACTGAGAATTGTGGGTAGACAGATGGAACTGAATGCTTAGCAGCTGACAGACAAATTTAGATACAAAAAATTAGGTACTTTAAAAATAGCCTGGAAGAAGATATATAGATGGCAAATAAGCACGTGAAAAGGTGTTTCACATCCTATGTCATAGGGAAATGCAAATTAAAACTATAATGAGATACCACATACCTATCAGAATGGCCAAACTCCAGAATTCTGTTAACACCTGCTGGTCAGGATATGGAGCAACAGGAACTTTCAAGCACTGCTGGCAGGAAGGCAAAAGTGGTAGTCACTTTGAAAGCTAATTTGGCAGCTTCTTACAAAATTAAACATATTCTTACCACATGACCCAGCAATCATACTCCTTGGTGTTTACCCAAAGGAGTTGAGAACTATGTCCACACCAAAACTTACATGTGAATATTTGTAGCAGCTATATTCATAATTGCCAAAACTCAGAGGCAACCAAGATGTTCTTCAGTAGGTGAACAAATAAATAAACTGTGGTATATCTAGGTAACAAAGTATTATTTAGTGCTAAAAAGAAATGAGCTATCCGGCCATAAAAAACATAAAGGAAACTTAAATGCATATCACTAAGTGGAAAAAGCCAATATGAAATGGCTAAATACTGTATGGCATTCTGGAAAAGACAAAACTATGGAGACAGTAAAAGGATCAGTGGTTTTCAGGGGTCATGGAGAGGAAGAACGAATAGGTGGAGCATAGAACCTTTAGGGCAATGAAACTATTCTGTATGAGGCTATAATGGTGGATACATGTTATACATTTATCCAAACCCACAGAATATCAAGACCAAGATGAACTGTAATGTAAACTATGGACTTTGAATGATAATGCATATAAGTCCATCAGTTGTAACAAATGTACCGCTATAGTGAGGGATACTGATGATGGGAGAGGCTATGCTTGTATGGGGGAAAGAAGTGTATGGAAATCTCTGTACCTTCTGCTCTATTTTGCTGTGAACCTAAAACTGCTGTAAAAAGTAGTCTATTTAAAAAAAATAGCTTAGGATAAATATTGGTACTTTTAATACAAAGCAGTAAAGGATAAAGGCCAAAAATGCAAGTTCTGAGGAAGAAACTAGTGGGAGTTTGGGTTGGTCTAAGAAGAATTTACAGAAAAGCTGGAGTTTAAACTGGTCCTGGAAGGACAGATATATGAAGAGTTGGGAGGAAAAGCATGGCACAGGGATTGGGGTGGAGAGGTACCATGCATGCTTTTGGAATCAGTGAATAAACCAAACTATTTTCCGAGTTGGGAAGAATTTGTGTAAGAGAACACAGCATACTTTCAAGGAGGTGAATGGGAAGAGCAACTTCATCACTCTGAGTAGGATTGATTAAGAATGGGGAGAAAGGATTGTTGCAGGAGGTATTATGAAAGATGAATTATCAGAATTCTCACAGGAGTTGGCTGCAGAGCATGAGTAGCATGGAATCTCAAGGTCAACACTTCATTGAAAACTATTAAGTCATTTACCCTTCAATGGGGAAGGGATATGCCTCCATCCTTGTTGATGTTTAGAAAGGCTACTGAGAGAGACAACTCACAAGGTAATTTCTTATTCTTGTGACCATTTTTTGATAACGTGAAAACAAATGCTTTTTTCCTAATTGTTAGATTTAGTGACATCACGGCTATAGAATGAACTAAAATAATCTTTTATTTCTTAATCATAAAATCATAAAATTACTGTATAATTATTTAATAAAATTCATTAAAAATAGATCAAGGAAAAAAACTTCCACTCAGCCTTACCCTTTAAATGTGTCTTTTAAAATGCATTTTGGTATATTCATCTTTAATATTTTCTCTCTGTAGTTTTGGTTATATAATTCTATACATTTTGCATATGAAATCCTCTATACAATTTAAAAATTGTGTTTTCTTACTTCTTTAAATATTAAATACATCTAAAATGATACTTATGATATTTTTGAAGGTAAGGATAATGGTAATCTGTCTGGATATCTACCACCCAGCCTGGGAAGTGGAAGACACTGCCAATCCTAGAAGACATCTGTGTGCTCCTCTTGGACACAGCACCACTTATTCATTCTAGAGGGAACCACTGTCCTAATCTTTGTGTGTAATATTCCCTTGCTTTAAAAATAGTTTTATATTACATGAGCAATGGGATTTTATCAAAAGACAAATATCAGAATAACTGGAGTTCCAGAAGGATAAAAGAAGTAGAAGAGGCAGAGTTTACTTAAGAAATAATAGCTGAGAACTTCCCAAACCTTGGGAAAGACTTGGACATACAAGTTCACAAAGCTAATAGATCACCTTATTATCTCAATGCAAAAAGACCTTCTCCAAGACACATTATAATGAAACTGTTAAAAATCAGTGATAAAGAAAGAGTCTGAAAGGCAGCCAGGGGAAAAAAGAATGAAACCTACAGAAGAATCCTCATTAGACTATCAGTGATTTCTCAGCAATAAGTCTACAGGCCAGAAAAGAACAGAGAGGTATATTCAGAATGTTGAAAGATAAAAATTTCCAGCCAAGAATATTTTACTCAGCAAAGTTATCCTGCAGTTAGAAAGGATAAAAGACGTTTCCAGACAAACAAAAGCTGGCTGAGTTTACCATCACTAGATCTGCCTTGCAAGAAATGTTGAAAGGAATTTTTCAAGCTGAAATAAAAACATACAAAAGTACACTACACACTGGTAAAGGTGAAAACAGACAGACTTAGAAAATTGCAATTCTATATTAGGATGGATGGTGTGTTAACCAACCAACAATAGTATGAAGGTTAAAGAAAATAATAAAAATAACTATAGTTACTATAAATTGTTAACAGATACACAATATAAATAGAGATAAATTGTGACATCAATAATATAAAAGGGAGGAATAAAAGGATGGAGCATTTATAGGTGATCAAAGATAAGTTGCTATCAGCCTAAAATGGATTATTTTATCTATAAGATGTTTTATGTAAGCCCCATGGTAACCACAACACAAAAACCTAGATAAATTCACAAAAGACAAGGAGAAAGGAAACAGAGAATACCACCATGGAAAATAACTAATTAACAAAGGTAGGCAGAAACAGAGGGGGAAAGAAACAATGGAAATACAAAACAACCAGGAAGCAATTAATAAGATGGCATAGTAAGTTCTTATATATCAATAATTACTCTAAATGTAAATGGATTAAATTTACCAACCAAAAGGCAAAGAGTGGCTAGATGAATTAAAAAAAAAGAAGACCCAACTATAAGCTGCGTAAAAGATATTCACTTCAGCTTAAAAGATGCACATAGACTCAAAGTGAAGGAATAGAGAAAGATATTCCACGCAAGAGGCAACAAAAAGAAAGTAGGGGTAGCTATACTTACATCTTTCTTTTAGTGAGAATAGACTTTAAGCCAAAAATAAAAATGAACCAAGGAAGGTTATTACATAATGGTTAAGAAGTCAATCAAAAAGATTCAACAATTTATAATATATATGCACATGACATTGGAGCATCAAAATACATTAAGCAAATACTAACATATCTGATGGGAGAAATAGACAACAGTACAGTAATCATTAATTAAGGACTTCAGTACCCCTCCTTTCAACAATGAATAGATCATCCAGATAGAAAATCAACAAAGAAATGATGGACTTGAACCATACATTAGACCAAATGGACATCTAATGGACATCTACAGAATATTCCACCCAACATCAGCAGAATACACATTCTTCAAGTGCACACAGAACATTCTCAATACACGTACAGATACATTATATTAAATGACACAAAACAAGTCCCAGGAAATTTAAAAAGACTGAAATCATATCATGTTATCTTTTCTGACAATGGTATGAAAATAGAAATAAAAGACATGAGGAAAGCTGGAAAATCTGCAAATATATGGACACTAAACTTCTTTGATGTCAAAGAAGAAATCAAAAGGGAAATTAAAGAATATCTTGAAACAAAATAAAATGAAAACACAACATACCCAAGCCTATGGGATGCTACAAAAACAGTTCTGAGAAGGAAGTTAATTGTGATAAATGCATAATTAAGAAATTATAGAGAGATCACAAAACAAAATAAACCTAACTTTACATCTCAAGGAACTAGAAAAAGAACAAATTAAATCCAAAGTTAGAAGAAGAAAGGAAATAATGATTAGAGCATGAATAAATGAAATAGATACCACATAAACAATAGAGACTATAAAAAAGCTAAGATTTTATTTGATTTGTTTGATTTCTGAAAAGATAAATTGACAAACGTTTAGTGAGTCTAAGAAAAAGAGAGAAGATTCAATTAAAATCAGAAGCAAAAGAGGAGAGATTACAATTGACACCACAGAAATACATAGGATCCTAAGAGATTACTATGAACAATTACACACTATCAAATTAGATAATCTAGAAGAAGTGGATAATCTCATAGACTCATACAACCTATAAAGACTAATCCAGGACGAAATAGAAAGTCTGAACAACCCAATAATGAGTAAGGAGATTGAATCAGTAATAAAAAATCTCCCAACACAGAGAACCCCAGGACCAGATGGCTTTACTGGCAAATTTGAACAAATGTTTAAACAAGAATCAATGTCAATTCTCAAAATCTTCCAAAAAAATCAAAGAGGAAGAAATACTTTCAAACTCATTCTACAAGGCCAGCATTACTTTGCTACTAAAGCCGGATAAGCACATTACAAGGAAAGTATAAACCAATATCCTTGATGAACATAGATGCAAAACTTCTCAACAAAGTACTAGCAAACTGAATTAAAGAACTCATTAGAAAAACTGTACACTATGACTAAGTGGGATTTATCCTTGGGATTCAAGGATTGTTCAACATATAAAAATTTTTAAGTGTGATATACAACATTTATAGTTTGAAATAAAAGATAATATGATTATCTCAAAAGATGCAGCAAAAGTATTAAAAAATACAACTTACTTTCATGAAAAGAACACATAACAGATTGGGTATAGAAGGAACATTCCTCAAAATAGTAAAGGCCATATACAAGAAACCCACAACTAATATTATACTCAACAAGAAAAATGTAAAGCTTTTCCTCTAAAATCAGGAACAGGACAAGGATACCCACTCTCGCCATTCTTATTCAACATAGTACCAGATGTCTTAGTTTGAGCAACCCGGCTAGACAGAGAAATAAAAGGCATCTAAATCAGAAAGGAAAAAGTCAAATAGCTGTTATACACAGATGATATGGTCTTATATATTGAAAATCCGTAAATGAAAAACTTTTGGATCTAATTAATGAATTCATTAAAGTTGTAGGATATAAAAAATACACAGAAATCAGTCACATTTCTATCTAACAACAAAATATCTTAAAAAGAAATAAAGCTATCCAATTCACAATGGCATCAAAAACAATATGTAGGAATCAATTTAACCAACGTAGTGAAAGTTCTATACTATGAAAACTACAAGACTTTAAAGAAACCCAAGAAGACATAAACAAATGAAAGGACATCCCATGTTTATGAATTAGAAGAGTTAGTATTATTAAAATATATATCTACTAAAGACATCAATAGATGCAACACAGTCTCTATCAAAATTCCAATGGCATTTTTCACAGAAATAGAAAAAACAATCCTAAATATCGTATGGAACCACAAAAGATTCCAAATAGCCAACGCAATCATGACAAAATCAGAGGCATTACACTTCCTGATTTCAAACTAAACTACAAAGCTATAGTAACTAAAACAGTATAATACTGACATAAGAATAGACAAGTAGACCAATGGAATAGAATAGAAAGCCCAGAATTAAGTCCCTGTATATGTCAGCAAATGTTTGATAAGGGAGCCAAGAGCAGGGGGGAAAGATGAGGAAAGAACAGTCTCTCTAACAAATAGTGCTAGAAAAACTGGATAACCATGAGCAGAAAAATGAAAGTTGATCCCTATCTTTCACCATTAATAAAAATAAATCAAAATTATATCAAAGACTTAGAAATAAGACCTGATACCATAAAGCTCCTAGGGGAAAAAGAAAACAGAAAAGAAGCTTCCTTGTCTTTGGTCTAGGTAATAATTTTTTGGATGTGACACCAAAAGCACAAACAGAAAAAGGAAAAAAAAAATGTGGGATGACATCAAACTTAAAGCTTTGACACTGACAAAGAAACAAGAAAAAAGGTGAACTACAGAATGAGAGAAAGTATTTGCCAACTATGTATGAAATAAAACATAATTCAAAATTTATGAATAACTCATGCAACTCAAAAGCAACAAAAAAACTGATTTAAAAAATTCTAAAATATTTTAAAAAGAAAATATCTAAAATGCTAACAGGTACACAAAAAGGTGCTCAGTATCACGTATCATCAGGGAAATGCAAATCTAAACCACAATGAGACATGACCTCACTTCACTTAGAATGGCTACTAAGAAGACAAAAGATAACAAGCGTTGGCAGGGTTGTGGAGAAAAGGGAACCCTTGTGTGCTGTTGGTGGGACTACAAACTGGCTCAACCATTACGGAGAACAATACGGAGATTCTCAAAAAATTAAGAACAAAACTACTATACCAACCAGAAATTCCACCACTAGGTATATATCCAAAGAAAATAAACACAGATTATCAAAAAGATGTATGAACATACATAATAGACAAGATATGGAACAACCTTAGTGTCTGTGAATTCATGAGTAGCTAAAGAAGAGATAGTAACCACAAATCAAAAACCTACAATAGATATACAAAACTAGAAAGAAAAGAACAAAAGTATACTAACATCATGCAAACGGAAAAGACAAGAAAGCAGGGATAGCAATACTCATATCAAACAAAATAGATTTTAAAATAAAGTCTGTAACAAAAGACAAAGAAGGACTTTATATAATGATAAAAGGATCAATACAAGAGGATATTACACTTGTTAACATATATGCATCCAACACTGGAGCACCTAAAGCAAGTATTAAGAAACATACCGGGAGAAATTGATGAGACAATAATTGTGGCAGACATTAAAATCCCACTAACATCAATGGACAGATCATCCAGACAGAAAATCAATTAGGCAACAGTGGTCTTAACTTACAAAACAGACAAATTGGACTTAATAGATACCCACAGGACATTCCATGCAAAAATAGCAGAACATATATTATTTTCAAGTGCACATGGAACATTCTGCAGGATAGATCACATGCTAGGCTACAAAATAAGTCTCAGCAAATTTAATTGAATGGAAATTATATCAAGCATTTTTCCAACCACAATGGTATGAAACTAGAAATCAATTACAGAGAGAAAAATGGGAAGATCACAAACACATGGAGACTGAACAACATGCCACTAAAAAAAAGAGCTACTAAAGAAATCAAAGAGGAAATCAAATACCTCAGGAAAAATGAAAATGAATGTATATAACAAAACAGATACAGACTCACAGATATAGAAAACAAAGTAGTTGATACCAGTGGGGAGAGGAGCAAGATGGAGGTATGGGATTAAGAGACTCAAATTATTATGTTTAAAATAGGTAAGAGTCTAAGGATACATCGTACAGCACAGGGAAATATAGCCATTATTTTGTAGTAACTTTAAATGGAGCATAATCTATACAAATTTTGTATCACGATGCTATATACCTGAAACTAATAAAATGTTGGAAATCAACTATACTTAAATAAAAATAAAGTAAATAATACTATAAATTTCAGAAGATCCCCAAAGAAGATATGGTCCATATATGTGCACACACACACTGGAACAATATTCAGCCATGAGAAAAATGGAAATCCTGCCATTTGTGACAACATGGATGGAATTTGAGGACATTATGCTAAGTGAGATAAGTCAGACAGAAAATAACAAACACTATGATATTCCTTATATGTGGTATCTAAAAACAAAACAAAACAAAAAACAGAGAGTGGAATGGTGGTTCCCAGAGGCTGGCAAATGAGAAAATAGGAGAAATATTGTTTCAGGATACATAGCTGCTTTTAGTAGATAAATAAGTCCAAGAGATCTAATACACAGTTTAGTGATTATAGACAACAAAACTGTATTGTAATATTAAACTTGCTAAGAGACTAGTTCTGAATTGTTCCCACCTCTACAAGAAATGATCCCGATAATTTTGTGATATGTTAGAGGTGTTAGCTAATGCTACAATGGCAATCACATTGCAATAATAAATGTATCAAATCAGTACGTTGTATACCTTAGACTTACCCTACTTATATGCCAATTATTTCAATAAAAATACCCTAAAATAGTTTTATCACATACACACACACACACACACACACACACACACACACAGAGTCATCTCTTGGTATCTGCAGGGGATTGTTTCCAGGACTCCCTCAAGGATACCAAAATCTGAGGATGCTCAGGTCCTTTATATAAAGTGGTATATATGGTATTTGCATATAACCTATGCACATTCTCCCGTATACTTTGAGCCACCTCTAGATTATTTACACTATCTAATCTAATGTACTTTAACATGGATATGTAAAAAGCCTAATATTAATCACTATTTTTACCCTCTTCCCAAATAAAAAGGCACCAGAATGCTTCAGATCAAATCAGTCTTCTCTCAATTACAGGCTATTATGGTCTAGTTTTTTTTTTTTTTCAATTTGACTTAATCTGTACTATTATTTTATATAGTCAATATTTGTTCAGATTTACCTTCATATTTACAGAAATCTTTGCTCACTTTTCCTTCCTGCATCTGTGCCTTTCTATTCCGTATTACTGCTACTTGAAGCTCATTATTGAGAATCTTCTTTAATAAGAATCTACTGGTGGTAAATTCTGGTATCTTGTTATCTTTTAGGTTGGGTGTGTTATTTTTCCCCTGCTGTTGTTGAAAGGTAATTTCCCCACATGCTCCATTGTAAGTTGATAGTTATTTTTTCTTAGCATTTTAAAATACTATCCATTGTCTTCTGGTTTCCATTATTGTTGTGGAAAAACTCAATCAGGCCACTTACGATGCTTTTGTATAAACATCTTTACTTTCTAGCTGCTTTACAGATCTTTCTGCCTTTACTGTTTCATAGCTTCACTACAGTTTATATCTAGATAACAATTTTTTATTTATATTGCCTGGAATTTTTTTTGACATCCTCCCAAACCTGAGGATCAATTTGTTTTTTAATTTTTGAATCTCTTGAACTATTGCTTCTAATACATTCTCTTTATTATTTCCTTCTGAAACCCCAAGTAGACATCTGTTAGAGTTTCTCACTCTATCTTTAGTGTCTCTTAATCTCTCTTCATATTTTGTCCTTTTAAAACTGTACTACATAATGCATAATTCATTCAGATCTGTATTCCATTTCATTGTTTTTTCCCCCTGTCATGTTCAATCAGTTAAAATACCCATTGAATTTATTTCAATGATTACATTTTTATTTCTGGAAATTCTACTTGGGTTTTTCACAGCTGTTTCTTGTTGGTTTTTATAATTCTGTGTCTCTTACTCATATTCTTAAGCTTTTCTTATTTCTTTCGATATGTTAAACATGTCTTTTGTATACTCTTTGATAACATCTGAATTCCTTGCAACACTGATTTTGCTGTTGGTTGTTTCTGGTTAGCAATTCCTCATGATACGTTCCTCACGACATGTGACTGTAAGTGCACGCTCCTTGGAACTTTATGTGAAGGAATTTTCTGAGGAGTGGTTTTAAGTTGTTGGGTCTCTTCAGGTAGGAGTTGTCTTTGCTTTGCTGAGATACTACCAACCTGCAAATAACTTACATTTCTCAGCTTGAATTTTCTGACCGTAAACCTGTGTGAAAACTGGCTTGTGGGTATATATTCTCAAAATATTCTGAAGGGAGATTAATTTACCCTCTGCTCGCTGTGTTTTTGTTTTTGTGTTTTTCTGCACAGTGAGGCTATTTCTCATTTATCCTCACACTGAGAAGGTGGGCCTTCGGGCTCCCAGCTTAATGCTGGGCTCTCCATTAGCTTTTCTGCCTTAGGCAGGTCTTAGGCTTTGTTTCCTGTATCTCACGCAAGTGACCCTGAGCAGCTATTAAATCAGAAGCTCAGAGTTACCAGGATTTGGCAAATGCCGGGCTACCCACTGGCTTACCTAAGAATGATTGTCTCTCTCACTTGTTTTGGGTACCTGAAGAGTCATTAAAATAAAAGACAACACTTAGCATTTTTGTTTTCAGTGGGAGGGTTATGGAGAAAATTTAATGTACATGCTGCCAGAATCAGAAATCAGATCAGAAGTCAAGAGGTTTTTTTTCCTAATCACTCAACATTATATCGAAAGTATTCCCCATATTTGTAATCATTATTGTAATAGCAAATGAAGGTATTTAACCATTCTCTCAGGGTTAGATATTTATCTCCAATTTTTCACTATCTTTTTTTTTTAAAACAACGTTATAAATATAATTTAAAATAACGTTTTCTGTATATTTAAAGTTATTTTCATAGGACACATTACCAGTGTAGAATTGCTGAACTAAAGGGATACATATTTTGAAGCTGTTGATATACTTCACTAAAGAGCTTTTCAAAAGCATACCATTTTACACTTTCATTAATAAAAATGAGAGGGCTCTACACCCTCCTCATTTGATGTTATTGTTATTATCTTGTATTTGCCAATTTGATAAGGGACTTCTCCTTAAAAGGAAAAACACTTTTTCTGTCTTAAAAGCTATCTGTGATAAAAAGTTTTGAAGTTTAAAAACTCCTATGTGTTCTATGTTTACATGTTTATACATATATTATTGGAAGTCAATACAGAAAGGCTCATCTGAGACGGGTGGTAAAAATAAGTATTTGTCAACTCTGGGATATTTTGATTCTTCTCTGTCCTTTTACGTCTCCCCCTCTGATGTTTAGGATGATAGGATACACCCTATCTTGAGGATGCCCCCTTCTGGAGGTGCCCAGAGGCCACCCAGTGTCCCCATATAAATCCTGGTAAACTCTTTTTAATCAACTCTATCCTCAAAATAAACTGGTTCATTTATGGTCACGTTTTCCAGCTTAACAATGACAACAGAAAAGCTAAAAACTAAGAAAACACATATAAAAACATGAAAACTCTATTTTGCCCTTGGGATTTTTTCTGATGTAAGGTCAAATACTTTGTGTATAACACAAAATATTTCTTGCATGTGGATGACAGTCTGAGAAGAGGAAGACAGTCTGAGAAGAGGAAGACAGAGCAATCAATATTCTGAAAAATTTTTTTCAGAAAATAAACACTTTTTCCTACTTAGAATAATTTTTAAGTGCAGACAGTGCAAAACATCCCCCTTGAAGGTGAGTCTTCTATGGCAGTGGCAGGAGGCGGCGGTTGCCTCTATGCCTTCAGCCCCACCAGCATTTTTAGCTTCAGCTCCCTGAGGACCTGCTCTCTCTCAGCATCACCTGAACCTGTCTCCCCATGGCCTCAAAGCTTTGTTTCCAGGTCAGGTGCCTCCTGCCCCCCATCCCTGCCAGGTGACTGGCCACCCCTCAAGCCAAGCCCCTGGGGTCCTTCCTGATGGGTGCTTCTCTCTCAGGGCCCTCCAGCAAACCTGGCTGCTGACAGCTTTTCAGTTTTCTTTGTTTCCCTGTAGGGACTGGTTTCAAATCTGCAGCTTCCCTGCCTGGGCTTGCATTCTGTGTGTCCCAAGTGAGACAGGCAGGCTCTTAAATGATTCTCACGCAAGGATGCAACATTCAGCAAGGGCCACCAAGTCTCCTGGTGTTGCTCTTTGAAATAATTATTCTCTATTTAAATTCTTTTTTTTTTTTTTAAGAATATCCTAAAGGTTGTCCTATTCAGATTCGGACTGATTGACTTAAAAAATTGAGAATTAGCCAACCAATTAGCCAATCTTTCTGTTTTTAAAGGTCAGGTTTGACTGATTTCACCCAGGATACCTGCATCTTCAGAGGGAAATTGTAGTTTGAGTTGTTTGTAAATGTTTGATATACTTTCCGACAGCCTGTTGCCCCCTATCCACAGCCACTGGCTGTCTCTTCATTTCTATAACTTCTCTTAGTTCAGGACGAAGATAATTTCCATTCACTCCATCTGAGACTACATGAATCATTTTAACAACTACCAGCAGCAGGGAAGGCAAACACAGTGGCTTCTCTGGTCTGGGTTCATCTTCGGGTGATAGGACTTGGTATGTTGGTCTTAACACCCGTGCTGTGACGACATAGCTTAAGAGGGCAGCCGGCATTAATCTCCAGGCTTCCCAGCTTAATTCCCAACTCCATGCACTTCAGCCTTGCTACTCCCAACTCTTCTCCCCATAGTTACAACCAAACAAACATCCTATCCCTATTCTGTCTGGTTTTTTGTTTGTTTGATTGAAGAGGGGAGTAGAAGTTCGTTTCCTAAGGAAGTGTAAAACATGGAAGAAGGTAATTGAGATTTCTGACGTGCTTTATAATGTGTTTCCTATAGGATATGCCACAGGACAGTCAGTGCTGTCAGAAACCATTACAGAAGGGCTTTCAGCTGGACAGAGCTGAGTGGAAGTTCCACCTCTGCTACTTCTTAGCTGTGTGACTTTGGGCCTGTTTCTCCATCTGTAAAATGAGATGGTGCCTCCTGGGTTCCGTGTCACTTTCCCATCAAGTATGGTCACTGCTGTATATGTCAGAGAATTAAGGTTTTAGAATTGTCTAATGCCAAGAACACTTTAAGATGCTTTCTCTTGTAAAGGTCATTAGAATATTAATTTGCATTCTCAAAACGCTTCTTTTTAGGCATTTGGAGAAGCTTTTAGTTAAAACTAACCCTTTTTTTTGCATTAGAGAAAAAAGCCTTGAGGTTATAGGTTCTTTCCATTTTTTTTTTAAGAGCAATAAAAAAGTCCAACTGGAATATTCTGAAGTAGAATGATCTAGGTTCAAACTCTGGGAAGTTTAAGAGGGAAAGGTGACTTGGTGAAAGAATTTTTATCTGGGAAGTCAAAGATATATGTATATATCCACTACATGATTTATTTTACTTAATGTATTTAATCTTAATCGTCCAAAAAATACAAAATCCTGTTTTCACTTGTTTCCCTAGAGTCTAGTCTCAACATTAGAGATAGAATCTTTAAAAAATATTGTCAGTTCATATCACTCCCTTGTTTAAAACCCTCCAGAAATTCCCAACAACTCCAAACAAAAATCAGTGTCTTTACAGTGACCCTCACAACCCTATGTGATGTGGCCCTTCACTGAAACTACAATTTAATAAAAGATAATTATTCTTTGCTGTTCCCAATGCTTAGATCACTTCCCAGCCCCCCAACCCCCCAGGGACCCGCATGGTTACCTCCTCCTCCTCTGTATGTCACCTTTATAGTGAGGCTGTCTCTACTTACACAGGTCGAAGTGAAGCCCCTCCCCTTCCAACTTGCTGTCCTCCTTCCAGGCTTCATTAGTCCATGTAACTTTACTTTGATCAGCTTCTAATAAGCTAATTTAATATTTTATCTGTTTTGTTATTTGGCCTTGCCTAGAAGCTCCCTGAAGGCAGAGATCTGGTTAATTTTGTTAACGAATAACTCCCCAGCTCCTAGAACCAAGCCTGAAGCGTGGCAGGCACTCAGCATGTATTTGCTGAATTAATAAGGGAGAAATTTTAAAGCACATGATGGACTTTAGAAGGTAAAAATTTTCTTTAACCTTGTCAGATAAAATAATTCCTTTTGTAAAATACTCTATTTATTTTAAGATTCTACTTAAAATCAATGGAAAAAGAAAAGATGTTGATTAACAGAGAAAATATAAGCAATATACAAACGGTAGAGTTTATAAATAAAAGGTTTCTGAAATGATGAAGGCCTAAGACTAGGCACCCTTTTCAATTAAATTTTCACCATATTTGGAAATATGGTGCCTAGAAATTCACCCTTCTCAGAGTGTAAGTGACACTCACTTTGGCTTTTGCTCTCTCTTTTATAGTGAGGGGTTGAAGCAAAACTCGCCAATAGAAATAATAGTTCCCTTAAAAACACAGCAAAGCCTTCCACATCCTGTGAGTACAGTCCCCAGCAAACTAGTTTGTAGCTAGTATCACGCAGAAGATAAGGAACGCCATCTCTAGGTTTGCCAACCCTGCGTTTCTAGTTTGAAGGCTATTCAGCCTGCGTGTTCTCTTTCTCTGCCTGCTGCCACATATAAAACCCACATTTCCTACCTCACAGCGTCCCAGTTCCCACGAGAGGCCACGGGCTCCATTTGCTGAGGCAGCTTCCAAGTTTTCTGTGGCCCCGTTTTCCAGGAGACGCTGTAAAAGAGGCTGCTGCTCCTGGTCCTGGGAGACCTCTTCTCCTCGTTTAAAAAGTGATCTCAGCTCACAAAATAATTAGCTCCTGAGTGCTAACTCATGTGTATTTGCAGAAGTGCTTTCAGGTTAGGAGAAATAAAGACTTGATTAGGTCTTTATCACTGAGATGTAACACCTGGGAGCTCTTACCTGCCTCTTGCATTGGTGATAAGGAGACCCAAGGCTCCTCAGGTTTGCTCACTAACCTGCTCTCCTTCCTTTGCTTTTTAAAAACATGAAAAACATGTGGAGCTTGCAGAAAACTCTGGAGTCATGGGTTGATTTCCTCTGGAATGTTATTTATCTTACTTTGATTGGGCTTCTGGTATCTCTCTCTTTGTTCTCAGCAGTTCCACTGGGTGCAGTCTAAAAGCCTCACAACCCCTGTTGTATACTTTGTGACCAAGACACTTTACTTTGTAATCTAGGCCACTTCTTTTCAATTCTTCAAATCAAAGAGACTTGAGTATGATTCCCAGGCTCTAAGATATTAAAAGAGGAACTGAGAAAGCAGAAATGAAGACAAGAGAGGATGAATTCATGTCAATGAAATCCCGTGATAACTTACTTGCATTTAGAGATCATGCACAATTTTTGCCTTGATGAAAGGTTTTTTTTTAAACTGTTCTGAAAATGCTAATGAGACAAGTTTCAAAAAATTGACAGTAATGGAAAACTTGAATGTTACAATGATATCTTAAAAGAAATTATTTCACTCATCTTAATCTTGCTGGAGAGGAGAAAAAAATGTGAGCAGAGAAATGAGACAGCTGGCAATTGAAGCCTTGGGATTCCTAAACCTTCTCTTTTGTGCTCCCACATGAACAAGGTTTAAGCTGCCTTCAAGAGAAAGTCAATCTAAAGTCCACGATGACTTTTTGAAATGAAACCTTAGGGGGCTTTTAAAACTACAAGCTTCAGCTCACCAAGGTCACTTTCTAAAGTGAAAATTCTTTTTAGGGTAATAATTGCGGGGTAAGAGGAAGGAGGATGGGGCGGCATGGCTAGGTTAGAGTTACAAGCCATATTAATGAATCTTCAGCTGAAGAAAGAACCTGTACTGTCTCCCTTAACAGATCTTAGGGAGGGGTACTGCCCAGCTAGGAGCTAAGCATGCTGTGGGCTTCTTTTGCATACCACCTGCTAAAAGCCTGCACACTTGTTCATTGGTAGTTAATTTGCTGATCTCTGCTGGAGGTTAAAACTCTGGCCACCGGGGAGATTACATTGCCCTGGGACGTGTCAGCCAGAAGAAAGCTCAGCTGTCACCCGGACTCCTAGAAAATGGTCCAGATTTATGCTAAATTCCTTTACAATCCTCTCTGCTGCTTTTTTTTCAGATTTTACACACACTCTTGGCGTACAGGCTATCTTGCTGCTGTCATCCATGATTTCACAAGTGTGTACTGAATTCCTGGTTACACTGGGAGATTCTTAGGGACCAGAACAAGTCTCAGACACCAGATCTCCGCCATGCCCTGGAATTGGGAGGGGAGCGTGAGGGAGGAGCAGTGGTCCAGGGCTGGACTGGAGCCTGAGTGGGCAGCTTCAGAAAGGATATCTGGAAATTGGAAAGTTAGTGGAGGTCACACACTGGGCTAGTAATTCTGAGGACTGAGTTGGCAGGGAAGGTGGGGAGGAGCTAGGAAGCCCAAGCAAGTCCAAATTTATAGGCCAATTTAAAGTTGCAATAAGAACAAAAGAATGCAACAGAGGGCCATGCGGAATCTCCTGCCAGATGTCTGCCACAGCTGCCTGTATCTCAGCCCTCTCCCAGGAGGATGTCCACTTGCTATTCATAAAAAAAGAGAGAGAGAGAGAAGCATCGAGGCTCCTTTTACTAGCTTCCATCTCTTGTGTTTCTGTTGGTATCAATATCCCAGATGGTCCCTGGATGCTGGTACCATTACTTCCTAACAGTGACCTTGAGCACATTTCTTAACTTCTGCCTTTCTATTTCTACAAATAAAATAATGGAACAGGAATCAAAATAGGGATAAACTATGTCATTAAATTGAAGTTAATGTCGTAGGGATACAAAAAGGATTTTGTTTCTTCTCTCCTCCGTTTCACACTCTCAGAGTAAGCAATTAATAAATATTTGTTAAGAAACAGTAAGTTAACCTTGAGAGTAGAGTGTAGCTGTAGCTGAGGAGCCAGAATGTCTGGGTTCAAACTCTTAAAAACTAGAGATGTGACTTTGGAGAAGACATTTAGGCTCTGTGATTCAGTTTTATCAGGATGACACAGTAACAGTGACCACCTGATAAGGTTCTGGTGAGGATGAAATGGTAAGAGCTCATGCAGATGTTAAAAAGATGACGATGATGAGGGTGATGGTAGCTTTTCCGACCCTTAGCCTTACATCTACCATCTCTCCCTCACATACTTGTATTGCTCAAGTCCCTTCCCCCAATTAAATTTACTCTATTTTTCATGAAAAAAAAAGTGAGAACAGGAAAAAATGTTTATAACAAATGTCATTCGATTTTATAGATGACATGTCTTTAACATTACCGGGGGAGATGTTGTCAAGGTGAAAAACTGACAATCTGGAGCGTGGAATTCCTTTCATAACGGCTTTATGGGGAATAGAAGAGGCCTGCTGAGTTGTGTGCTTCTGACATCCTCCCTTTTTGCATCCATAAAATCTACATAAGAATGAACCACATACCAAAAACTTCTGTAAGGAAAATTAAGATCTCAGAATCCCCCCTTTGGCACCTTCCAGCAGCCTCATGCATCCTCCAGGGCACTGACCTGGGGCGTGCAGTTGTGCTCTTGCAGATCTGCCTTCTAACAAATCTTCATGGAGGGAACATTCTGGGAAGGGGAGCTCACTGACTGATAACTGCTGCCTATGACGGCCGTTTTGAGCAATGCTTCACACTTACTCATGTGTAGCTCTTTCAGCAGCAGGTTTCCCTGTGGGTTACGGAAGCGGTTTAAATTTCCTTTCTAAGAGCTCTGTGCTGCGAACTCTAGAGGAGGCTCTTTGATTCCTGAAGTTGGACCACATTCATCCACACCATATTCACTTTTAAGAACAGAGCAGTGGTACATTCTGAACATTCGTGCTGTTCTCAGCCAGGAGTTACCCAGTCTGGGTGATGGAAGGGAAGCCTTGTGGGAGAGAGGTGAGCGCACTAATCTCCAGCCTTAACATTTTCAAACACAGCCTATCACATAGAATTAAGGTAAAAAGGTGGGTGGGTGAAAGTGAGGAAGAGGAAATTCCATCTGGGGGTCTCTGTGTGTCTGTCTCTTGAAATACAGCTACAGTGTTAGGAAAAAATGTATGAATGAATCATCTAAAGGATGCTACATGTGGAGTATAGTTTTCCTCCAAAGTGGGAGTTTGAAATTTGTAATCCACAGACCTTTAGGGAAACTAGGAAGTTTGAGTGTGTTTACTTCAGGGAAGAAGGTGTGGTTTAGAATGTGGACTTCAGAGCCAGACTGCCTGGGTTGGAATCCCCGTTCTACTTACTGGACAAATAACCCAACTTCTCTGAGCCTCCTTTTTCCCGCGTATAAAAAGGATACAAGTAGTACCTGCCTCATGGAGTTGTGAGGATTAGTGAGATAATACGTTTCACAATGCCTTTCATAGAATTAGCACTAATGAGCCATAGTTACCATTATTGTTGTTTTCCCTCTTATTATGTCTTATATCTATAACCAAATAAAGTTCAGATTCACTGATCGAGAGTTTGATGAAATAAAATGTCAATGGTGAATTTCTGTAATATCACCGATTACCAGTTTAACAAACCAGCCTGCTAGTGATGAGGCAAAAACAATCATACCCTATACTTGCACAGTGATTTCAAGTTTACAGAAGTTTCTGTATGTATCTTCCTGAAGTTGATCCTCACAGTCACCATGAGATGGAGAGTATTAGCCCCGTTTTACAGGTGAGATTATTTGGCTCAGGGAGAGTAAGTGACTTGCCCAAGGTTGCAGAGAGTTAACTGCAAAACCCAAGTCTGCTCCAGTCAGTCCCCACACTGATGCGCTTTCCTTTTCGTTCTGCTGCCTTCCGTATGCAAGAGATAAACATTCTTATAATTAGACTACTGGCTGCATATTATATATAGTGTAACAGTTTATCAAGGAAAAGCTGAAGGATTTAAAAACACCACCACAGGTCCCTGAAGCAGTAACAAGTGAACCTGTGAGTGACAACCAGTCAATCAATCACTGTTCACGTTTGCTCTCCAATCACTCATTAGCTGTAGATTCCACGGTGTGCTCCACGCTGAGCCAACCCAACATGCACTGCTGTCTGGAGAGCTTTTGGAAATATACGCTTAGAGACAGCATTCGAAAAATTCATCAAAAATGGGGGACAAGATGACAAACTGCAAATTCAAAGGATTTATTTATGTCTTTATGACCTCAGTATGCGGCAGCATTCGGCCTTGAACAGATTGCTTTGGCCCAGCCCTCAACTGGACCTTCAGGGTAGTAATGTAACCCTGCTGCTGCCTGGAGGATTTACTCTCTACTCCTCTAAACCCCACTAATTTTCCTCTTTGCTGTTTTGTGTTGAGCTGTCCAGGATACATTCTCAGGCCACTGACTGTCTGAATGCTACCCATCTTTCAGATCTGCCTCAAATTTCACCTCCCCAGATAAAGACCGCTTTTACAATACTTGCTTTTGAACTCCTAGAAAAATGATTTTCTAAATTATTTAATTTGCCTTCAGTTTTAACTGCTTTATTTTTTCTTTTCTATTCATGTACCCTATCTCTCCCACAGAACCATTTCTTCTTGAGAGCCAGGAACACATTCTTTATTTCTTTGTATTCCCCACAGAACCTCAAATTACACACTGTTACTACTAGAAGCACAGCAGACACTCAAGTATCAATTGATTACATTAAAAGATTGATTTATACATACATATCAGCTATATACCTGATTAAAATTGGAAAAAAGCCAAGAAGATGCATAAATCAGCAAAAAAAGAAAAAAAAACAAAAAAAGAAAAAACAATTTAAAAACAAAGCTCCTATAATGGATAGCATCCCAAAGTCTCACTGCTTCTGCTGTCACCCAATATCTGAATCTTGGCTCTCTTTGCGGACCTATGCCTACCCAGGAAATGAAAGGGGTATGTTCATTGATGCTGTCATCCAATAGAATAACACCAATAACATGATAAACTCATCTGTAACGCCCACCTCCAAGAGCTGCCATTCAAAAAGAAGGCTAAAGGAAAGAGCCGAAAAGGAAATGTGATTGTCACTCTTACACCCTTTCCAAATGCCTCTCCTGGAAAGTTAAGTCCTGGTGGGTAGGTTAAAGCGAGAAAGGAGATTAGGAAAGTTGCTAACTAGAAGGAGACAGCACCCCATCTGAGGTTCATGTAACTGGTAGCAGAAGGAGACATTCCATGGAGCCCTCTAGGTCCTCATAAAACGGAATTGACAGAGGATGAGATTTTATACACTAGGGGTAGAAGGGAGGAGAGGCGGATTCTCAATAATGAAAGGAAAGTGGTCCTGAGCAATGACTGTCCTTTATGCTAGGTGGAGGGAAGCTTTCTCTACCCGGGACATGGGAACCCTGACTTAAAGGCTCTGACATCAGCACAAAACATACCCCTAGAACTGTATCTGGGGTTTCAAGCTATGTGCAATTGCTTTATCCTTTTTGTGCCCACTTTGGAAATGGATCGGAAATCTATTTGCTAAGCTTCAGTTTCTTCCTAGCCTGGACCATTATATGCGTGTGTGTGTGTGTGTGTGTGTGTACATGTGTCTGTACACATACGATGTCACAGTTATAATGGGCACATGTGTATGTGTATAGCTCTCAAAAGTTCACTGCTGGAAGCCATTTCTGTCAATGAGAATGCATATCTAAGTGGCTGTGCGGTGGCAGCAGTGATAGCGGAGACTGGTGCTTAAAATACAAAACCTCAGGCAGCAAGTAGAAGAAAATATTATTTCAGAGTTGTTTGTTTACAGCGAAGCTGGAAAGCCAAAAAGATGGCTGCAGGACTAGCACAGGTCAGCAGTCCTCAGGACCTACTCGAGTGTTTTACACACTGTGGGTCCCAGGCCATTCGTGACTTATACAATCAATTGGAGGCCTACATCTAGATCTAAAGAAATAAACATAATAGCATATTCATCTAAAATACATACTTAAAATGAAATAGAACAGAAAATGTCAGAGTATATTGCACACATAAGAGTATTATTTTGCGAACTTTTGGTTATATAAAGGTATGTTCTGATTCTTAATTTTAAAACTGTATTTCTTAATGTGGGTCATGATCAAAAAAGTTTAAAACTTGCTGCCCTAAAGTATTATGAGATTTTCGCTCATTTTATGGGCAATCTAGGACAAAGGGTATGCTTTA